>NW_004949099.1:36075647-36077327 GCF_000317375.1 Microtus ochrogaster
AGAGAGAGAGAGAGAGAGAGAGAGAGAGAGAGAGAGAGAGAGAGAGAGAGAGAGAGAATGAATGTTGGAGGAGGCTGCTTGGTCATTCCCAGCTGCTCAGCCCCAAAATAATCACACAGAAACTATATTATTTAAATCACTGCTTGGCCTGTTAGCTCCAGCTTCTTATTGGCTAACTCTTACATATTAATTTAACCCATTTATATTAATCTGTGTATCACCACATGGCTGTGGCTTACTGGGTAAAGTTCCATCCAGCATCTGTCTCCAGAGGGGGCTACAAGGCTTCTCTCTGACTCTGCCTCCTTTCTCCCAGCATTCAGTTTAGTCAGTTACTTTATTAACCAATAGTATTTACAGCATATGAAGGGGAATCCTACGAGAGAGAGATAGAGACAGAGACAGAGAGGACAACATCAATCATCAGTCCTCAGATTCCATACATACCAGCTTTTTGAGATAAGGTCTTTTACTGACCTGAGACTTGTTGAGCAGACTTTGCTGACTGGCCAGCAAGCCCCAGGGATTCATCTATTTTTAATGAGCTCTCCAGATGTTATTGTTATACATTCTATTTTCAGAACTATTTATAATGACAATGAAGCTCAGGTACTTTGAGGTATAGAAAAAAAAATCACACAGGGCCTATCAGGAATTAGTGCTGGACCTCAATGGAGAAAAGATTCAAAGTATTAACATCACTTCTTCATCCACTTCCCTGGTCTGCAGTTACACAGGGAGCCGCCCAGCCTCCAACATGGTGATTGTTGATGTGAAGATGGTATCTGGTTTCATTCCATTGAAAGCAACAGTGAAAAAGGTAGGTAGACCAGATGTTTGGATTTTCTGTCTCCTCAGACCAGGAGCATGAGAACATGGTTGCAATAATGCCAATTTGCATGAAAGCAACATTAGTACTAACCTAACAAAATTGGATTTTTAGGATTGTAAGTATAGGTGACGACTGTGGTAGAGGCCAGCAGGGAAATATAAGAAAGTGCCTGAGTTCACTGAGTCCACAGTCTAGCTAACAATAATTTTTTAAAATGTAATCAACCTGGTCAATAATGATTCAGGGGAAATATTATTAAATACCAAAATTATAGATGGGGTGCTTTAAGAACTATAAAAATTAACAACAAACTAAGATCAACAGCAGAGTACAGAGAAAGATACTTGCAGAGAGATGAGATTAGTAAGTACGATCAAATGCAGGACTACTTCACCTTCAAACAAAAGTCAAAAATACCCATCACTAAGTCAGGTCTCTGGTAGAGCAGCCTTCACAATTTCCTGAATATATCTTCATTCTTATCAGGGAAGTTTCTTCTAATTCATTTAAATGAGTTGATAACATTACCTTTATATCACCTTCAATCCCACAGCGCATTTGCCTTTTCTCCCCCTAAGGCCTTTGCTTTTTCAGTGACATAGATATTTTATCTCACTTTCAGCTTGAAAGATCAGAGCACGTGAGCAGAACAGAAGTGAGCACCAGCAATGCCTTGATCTATGTGGATCAGGTGAGGGTCCTTCCTGCCTTCCAGACATGTATAGGTGCCCAGCCCTTGATCTATGTGGATCAGGTGAGGGTCCCTCCTGCCTCCCCAGACATGTATAGGTGCACAGCCCTTGATCTATGTGGATCCGGTGAGGGTCCCTCCTGCCTCCCCAGACATG
>NW_004949099.1:36078032-36087568 GCF_000317375.1 Microtus ochrogaster
CACAAAGCCAGAGCTAGAAGTAGGATCAAAACCCAGTGCCATTGTCCTTGGCTTCTCAGCAGCCCTCATTGTCCGTCATATTCAGAGAGTCCGGGTTTATCCCCTGCTTTTCGAGTCACAATTCAGCTGGCATTGGTGAGCTCCCAATAGATCAGTCCCACTGTCTCCGTGGGTGGTTGCACCCCTCTTGGTCCTGACTTCTAATAATAGTTTTAAAGTAATTTTTAAATTCTCTTTTCTCATTGCTGGACATCCTGGGACTTATCATAGGGTCCCGAGTGTCCTATATCGCACATTAAGGAGGAATATGGATTTTTGGAATAGTTTAATAGACTAGGAAAGCCTGACATACTCCCAGGAGCCTCTGCTTCAGTTCCTCAGGACCCTACTCTAAAACCCACATCAGCATCCACACGTGTGAGCAGTGACTGTGAGTTAAATGCTACCCAACGCATAAGCTGCTTCTCAGAATCCAAAACCTGAAGGAGAACAGCGGCCACCTCAGAGATTCTGGACTTATTTCTCTCTCTTTGCCAGATGACCAATCAGACACTGACCTTCTCCTTCGTCATTCAACAAGACATCCCAGTAATGAATCTGCAGCCTGCCATTGTGAAAGTCTACGACTACTATGAGACAGGTGAGCAAGAGGTCAGGAAGGACCCTAAAGCAGCTTGAGTCTCACTATATAACCCACGCTGGCCTCAAACTCTCAAACCTCCTGACTCCGCCTCCCAAATGCTGATATTACAGACATACACCATCGCACCCAGTTTTTAAAATAATTACTTTTGAGACAGTGACACAGTATATAGGCCACACTGGCCAAATCAGCTCTTACTAAAAGAATATGAGTATGACAAATATTTAGAAGATTTCAACTTATTTAACCACCAAACAAACATGCAGGACCAAACAGGTCCATATAACCCAAGGGACCAAACGTTTTGCCAAGAAGTGTCTATAGGTTAAAAGATAAACAAATCTTCTTCTGAATGTAGCAATGCAGCAATGAAGAATCATACAAATAATTATAGTAGGAATAAAAAGGATGAGAGAGAATTATAGCCTGAGTGGTCACTGATGACCAAAGAGAGAGAGCTGGGGAATTAAATGGGGGTTTTCTGTGACAGATGTTTCAGATTAGAAGAGATCAAGAAACAATGAAGGAAAAAATCAGAAATATAGGAAGTCGTGTGAGAGGCTGTAGATCTACACGCCACTCCCAGTCCTCTGCTCAAACACTGTAGGATAAGCACACTTCGATTTCCTCTGCAGGGTAATTTACTCTGGGGGTGTTTGCACATTTCTTTATTTATTTCATGAGAGGGAGGCGTGTCACGGTGCCTCTGGAGGTCAGAGGGCAATTTGGGGGAAGGGGCTCTCGCCTTCTGCCATGTGGATCCTAAGGACGGAACTCACTGTGATCATCAGGCATGGCAACAAGCGCCTTTTCCGGACCCAGGAAAAGGGTGTCAACCAGTGGCTTCAAGGGGAGAAATTCCTCTGCTTAGTTTGTCTGATGTCCCCAGAGAGAAGACTTTTCAGTAGTCATCCAGGCCCTGAATGAGAAAATTGGCCAGTCCTAAAACATCAACTGCGCTCCACAAAACCCTCTCGCATCAAAACCCCCCTTCTCAATTTTTTCTCCCTGTCTTTCAGATGAAGTGGCTTTCGCTGAATACAGCGCCCCCTGCAGCTCAGGTAAGCACCTAGCACTCCTTGCGGCAAGCCTTCCTCTGACCTCTTCCCCTCCAAAACTACCCAGAATTTTTGTTAGATTAGCTCAGGCCTCTCCTACGGTATGAAAACACAGAAACGTGTACCTTGGGATGGGCACACTGCCCTTGGAAGACTACTCTAGCTTCCTTGCTAAAGTGTACCGTAGCTTATGGAAGAAAATTCCATGGACCCCCGTTCTCCACCAAGACCAGTTTGTTTTCCTGCAGAAAACCCTACTGTCAGTACCCAGTTAGAATTATATTCATCAATGTGTTGTTTCTTCTCTCCACATACACAGAGAAACAAAATTATTGAAATTCATATCTGTGGGCAAGACGTTGCTGAAGACCCCAAACCCAGGAACCTTCAAGATGGTGATTTTTGTTTGTCTTTGTAATATAAAAACTGAACAAGCGTGATAAATAAATGCACACTTACAGAGAGTCTCTATCTTTGATTCTTTCCTCACTCAATCCAAATTTACTCCATGCTCATTTAGTACCATGCACCAGACCCCACATTTGCAAAGTACAAAAGTAACATTCAAATAGAAGAACATGTATTGTTGATATGGAATAATCTTTTTTGACACTGTGAAGATGTGCCTTTGCCAAGGCACCTTCTGACTGGTTTAATAAAAGAGCTGACTGGCCAACAGCTAGGCAGGAGGTGGGACAGCAAGACACGGAGGACACAGACAAGAAGAGTGGAGTCTCAGGAGTCATGAAAGATGCAGAGAAAAGCAAGACAATTGTTTCATGTTGAAAGAAAATACAAACCATGTGGCAAAGGGTAGATAAGAAATATGGATTAATTTAAAATGTAAGAGTAGCTAGCAATAAGCCTGAGCTATTGGCTGAGCATTTATAATTGATATTAAGTCTCTTGTGGTTATTTGGGGTTGACTGCCAGGACACAGAAAAACTCCACCTACATATTGCGAAAATTGGGAAGGCTTTACAGACTTCTCAGTAATACAGACCCCCAGAGCATGAAGCGAGGTTCATGACAACCTTTCCTCTGTAAGAAAAGTCCCGCTGGGTGTATTAGTGAAACAGGGCTGTGCAGCAAGCAAGAAGTGGTGGTTCAAGCTGCATTCAGAGCACTGTTGGAGGATGAGGCAGGAGGAAAGCCAATCCAAGAGCCTTCTAGGCTACTGAGAAAGTTCCTGTGTGCCTGGCCTTCATAACCCAGCTCTATCTCAAAAAATCAAAAGGCAGGGATTACAACTCAATGACAGAATACTTGATCAGCAGTTTTTAAATGTTTTCCCTTTTATTAAAATAGAATTTTTTGACTCATATAATATGTATTGATTAGACTTTGCCTTCTCTCTATTCCTCCCAGTCACCCCCTCCTCTCCCATCCCAACCCACCTCATGTTTGCCTCTCATTAGGAAACAAACAGTAGCCAGGCAGTGATGGCGCACCCCTTTAATCCCAGCACTGGGGAGGCAGAAACAGGCAGATCTCTTGAGTTCGAGACCAGCCTGGTCTACAAGAGCTAATTCCAGCACTGCCAGGACTACACAGAGAAACCCTGTCTCAAGCCCCCCAGCCCAAAAAAAAGGGGAAAAAAGAAAGAAAAGAAATAGGTTCCTAAGGGATAATTATAATATATAATATGACATTATATGATGATAGAACAAAAACCAACACATTAGAATAAGACAAAACATACAGAAGGAAGTGAGCCAAGGAGAAGAACAAGAAACAGATATAGACACAGAGACCCCCTTGCTCACACACATGGGAATCCCATTAAAACAGTAAAGAGAAAACCATAATATATACTCAAAGTACATGTAAGGTAAAAAGAGAAAAAGAGTATATAAATACAATAAAATAAGGAGCTGGCAGTGGTGGTGCATATCTTTAATTCCAGCACTTGGGAGGCAGAAAAAGGTGGATCTCTGTGAGTTCGAGGCCAGCCTGGTCTACAGAGTGAGTTCTAAACAACCAGAGCTACACACAGAGAGATCCTGTCTCGAAAAACCAAAAACTAAAAATAAGATAAAATTTAAAAGAAAAAGGGAAGAGCCCTGACATGACACTTTGAGATAAGGAACTTCCAAAGATGCTGTTAAGTTTACTTTTTTGTTGACTGTCTACTGCTGGACATGCAGCCAACTCTCCCAATGGATATCTCTGGGAGGAAACTAAATTTTCATTTGCAAGTTGTAGTGGTATATTATTTATATTTTGATAAATAAATCTCAACCTTAAACCAGAAAAGCAAAGCCAATAGAGAAGTCTTACCTCTCTCTACCAAGGCTGGGTGACCACAAAACTGAGATGACTAAGCCTCTCTCCTCCAATTTTAGATTCCCTCCTGTGCTGGGATTAAAGGAGTGTGACGCTCTAGGACTGGGATTACAAGTGTGAGCTGCCACCACCTGGATTTGTTTCGGCATTGATCTTGTGTAGTCCAGGATGGCCTTGAACTCACGGAGGTCCACCTGACTGTCTCCCGAATCCTGGGATTAAAGGTGTGTGTCACCGTTGCCCGAGCTCTAATAGCTTTAGTTTTGCCTCTGCTCTTCAGGCAAGATTTATTTATCAAAATGCAAATAATATACCACTACATCAAGTACTTATCCATCAGAGATTGTTCCTGGGTTAGGGATGAAGGCATGTGCCTACTTCTTCTTTCATCTCTAGGACCCCACTGTGTCTGGTTCAGACCCACGCAGGCCCTGTGCATGCTGACACAGACTCTGAGGTCATATGTGCATTTTGACCTGCATTCTTAAGTGTGTCAACTGTAGGCAGAGTTTTTCTGTACTGACTGCCTGCTCCCAAATAACCAGCAGCTGTTTACCAAATAAACAACTCAGAGAGTATATTAATCATAAAAGTTCAACCAAAAGCTCAGGATTGTCACTAACTAGCTCTTACAACTTAACCCATTTCTATTCATCCGTGTGCTACCCCGAGGCATATGGCTTTTGCCTCTAATTCCATTTGGTGTGCCTAGTTCATTCTCTGTCTCCCTCACTCACTCTGTCCTTCCTCCTCCCATCATTCTCTGTTTGGCTTTCCCACCTAACTTCGTCCTATTCAGCTATTGGCCAGTCAGCTTGTTTATTAAACCAATCACAGCAACTTATATTCACACAGTGTACAGATGGATTATTCCAGAACAGTTTATTCAGTTTCCAGCAAAAGGGGGAAAAATATATATAATACATCTGGGTAGAAACACTTTTTGCAAAGGTAAAAAGAGTGTCCTTTAGTGCCATTAAAATAGCTGTCCTGACTGACAGATTGAAAATCCTGTTGAAAATGGTAATGATAAACCTGTTATGTCATAGAAGGTATTGTGGTTTCATTGCAGAATGTCCCCACAGGCTTGAGTGTCTGAGAAATGCTTGGTCCCCCACAGGCTTGAGTGTCTGAGAAATGCTTGGTCCCAAGCTGGTGCTGTTTTGAGAGGTTGTGAGATCTTTTGAATATGGGTCCTGGATGGCAGTAGGGTGAAGTTTGAGAATTCTAGCCCAGCCAAATTCTGTCTGCTTCTCGATCTATGGAGTATGAGGAATTTGTTTCATAAGTTCTTACATCCTTGGACCTAAACATTCCTAGCCATTATTCTTTCCCCACCACAAAGGGCTGTATCCCCTCGACCTGGGAACCACCAGTTGACGGCCAGGTGACCATGATGGGCTGTATCCCCTCACCCTGGGAACCACCAGTTGACAGCCAGGTGACCACAATGAACTGTATCCCCTCGACCTGGAAACCACCAGTTGATGGTCAGGTGACCACAATGAACTGTATCCTCTCAACCTGGGAACCACCAGCTGATGGCCAGGTGACCACGATGGGCTGTATCCACTCAACCTGGAAACCACCCACTGACGAACAGGTGACCACAATGAACTGTATCCTCTCAACCTGGGAACCAACAACT
Organism: Microtus ochrogaster; assembly: GCF_000317375.1. Taxonomy (NCBI): domain Eukaryota; kingdom Metazoa; phylum Chordata; class Mammalia; order Rodentia; family Cricetidae; genus Microtus; species Microtus ochrogaster. Next base: position 36,083,668 of record NW_004949099.1, read on the forward strand.
GATAATCAGGTGTTTAAACACATGAGCCTGTGGGGACATTTGAGATTCAAACCCTAATGGTTAGTTAGTCTGTTTTTCTGAGCCTGTGGCAAGGCAGCATGTCACAGGGGAAAGTCACGCACTTCAGGATCAGCCTTCCAAAGAGGGAAAGAAATGGACAGAGTCCCATAATCCCCTCAGTGACCTGTCTTGCTCCCATTGGTCAGCCCCTTTTAAGGTCCCACCCCCACGCCCAATAGGAGCACAGGCTGAGGGCCGAGCCTCTAACATGTGGGCCCAGCTGTCAAGGCTTTAGTTCCTTTAGGGAGGAGAGGGAAATGTTAAGAGCTGGATGGTGTCCTCTCAGGGCTAGTGGGACCTGGAGTGTAATCACTGGCTTACTTTTTTTCTAAGCCCATGAGATAAGTTCTTCACTGAGCTTTGCACTGTGAGCTCTGTGCCACCTCACCACGAAACCTAAAAAAGCAGGGACGACTGATCAGTCTAAATGAATCAACCCTGTCTAGGTTGATTGTGGCAAATACTTGCTGCAGTAAACAAAAGGCTGTCTTAACAAAACACGATGCCTGTGCTTGTTTATGCCACTAGGAGACTGGAGATATGAGGTGAGATTAATTTAGTAATTATTTAATTTAATAATTATTAATAATGATTTGGGGGGGATCATTTAAAAACAGTGGTTGTGATGTGGGCCTAGTGGCCCAGGCTTTTAGTTCTAGCTCTCGGGAGGCAGATGCAGGGGGGAAATCTCTGTGTTTGAGGCCAGCCTGGTCTACAGAGTGAGTTCCAGGGCAGCCAGGGATACACAGAGAAACCTTGTCTGAAAAAAACAAAATGAAAACCAACAGCAAAGAGCAGTGGTTGTGCACTCAGATACGGTGTGGGAAGACGAGGAATGGAGGATGGAGGACAGAGCTGCGGTGGGGCAGTGGCACACATCTGTCTCACGTGGCACACATCTGTCTCACGTGGACTTCTACTTCTTAAAACATTTGTTATTTCATTTTCAGAGACAGCCAAAATTATTTGGGCCAATACAATAAGTCCTAGAACAAAATGGAAGTCTCCTGAGAGATTTTAGCAATGGAGACTTTTCTGGAGATTAGACCCAGCTTCCTGTGCATTTTTTTTTCCTCTGGAATCCACTTCGGTAAAGAGACGGGATCAGCAATGCGTTTCCAGAGTCGTTACGCATCTTACTTTGAGATGAGATTAGGACTAGGAAACTATTCAAATTAGGTTACATGCAGACGAATGGTTTTTTAAAGAACGAATGCTGTTATGAAACACATATGAGCTCCGCTGGATGCAGGTCTCAGATTCTTCGCATCACCGTTTGGAGTTGCGTGTGTGTGTGTGCGTGTGCGTGTGCGTGTGCGTGTGCGTGTGCGTGTGCGTGTGTGTGTGTGTGTGTGTGTGTGTGTGTGTGTTCCCTGTTCGCGTTAAGGTCAGAAGTTGGAGCCTTTTACCCCCCAGTACAGTAATGAAAGATGACCACATGGTGGCAGCAATGGCTAAAAATATAAGCACTGCTCTTCTATTAACACCATGCAAAAAGTAAGAAATTGGACAACACACTCTAAGGGATGAACCTTGAACATCCAAGGACCCACAGGCAGACAGGCAGCTCTAACTGGACTCAGCGGATTATAAGAGCGGAAAATCGAGAGGAAGAAGAAGAGAGAAAGGGGAAGATGAAGTTGGGAGAGGAACATGTGGGTGACATGATCAAAATATCATTGTAGAAATATCTTTATATTGTGTAACTATTTTATACACTGTATAGATTTATAAAATTCTTAAAGAATGGATAAAATAAAATGGCCAAAAAAAAGAGAGACAAGGAAATGGAAATAACTTTGAAAAGACAAAATGATAAGATACAGCAATGCAGTATCTAACCTAATATTCTATTCTCTTTAACCTGCTAAAGCTGTAGTCCCGCCTTTCAGGGCAGACCCACATGGACAGAGGGGCTAAATTCCATACTGGAACAGTGGTCCAGCCCATGGCACTGCTGGACAGGAGTCAGGCCCTGGACCTTCTGAAAATGTTCCTCCCTGCTCCACGGCTTTTATTGACTAGCTGGTCTGCTGAAATGTAGTCACAGTCTTCAAACTATGTCTCTGGGCTTTTCCTAAAAGGACACTGTGTGGGTGAAAAGTCCATGTTCACGGTCTAATAATTTCCCAAAGGCCCCTATATCTCAATAGCACCATGTTGACTTCCGAATCTTAAAGGCTCAGAACCACCGAGTCATGAGAGTGTGGTTATCACAGTCAAGAGTAGAACCAAAGCGACAGAATGATGTGACTCCCACAGCCCCACTGAGTGGGCTAAGTATGGCCATGTCTACAAATAATATAAATCAGCCTCCTGACGCCTCACTTGATTTCTGTAAACAGAAGAGTTTCAGGTCAAGCATATAAAACTCTGGATGAATTATAGAAACCATCAAAGCCAGCTTACAGAGAAGGGAAGTTGACCTTCTTAAGGAAACACCCTGGTAACATCAAACATGGACACAGTCGATGGTTCTTTCCCTACAAGAACCTTGGGCCTTTATCAGGGTAAATTCACACTGAAGAGAAAGCAACAGTTAGATCCCCAGAGTACAACTGGACAGAGACTTTAATATGGCATTAACTCCAGGAAACATAAACTATCACTGTAGCCCCCCAGTCAGAGGAGAGGTTTGTGAGGGTGGGGGATGATAGTTAGGGATTATGTTAAAAGATTAAACTCCAGTAAATCAGAAAATCTAGAGGAAATAATAAATTTCTGAGCATGTGCACGGCTGATGAAGTGTGTACATTTCCAAGACATCAACAATGTAAACAATTCTAATGAAATGGTCCGCAGGAGATAGTTGTTGGCAACCATGCTAATTATACTGATCAAAATATACGAATTATTTCATTAGTGGGTGACCAAGAACAGACTTATGCCTCAAAGTCTCTTGGTGCCAAAAGTTAGGGAACAGCATTTTTAAAGACAAAAACCACAATGACATCAATGTTTGAGGGGGCTCAGAGCAACTTCTGTCTTTTTGCAGCGCTTGGTGGTATTTTCCAGACACCACATGACAATTATTTTTGACTTACACTTCCTCTTGGTTATTTTAGTTTTATGTTTCTGCCTGCTCAAACATCAATTATTTTGGTTAATAGGTCTGGACCGTGGTCAGGGTCACAGACAGTCTCAAAAGCATTGCCCAGGAGGGTGTGGCCATGGGGGTGGGGTGTAGAAGGCTGAGGAGTGTGGAGGCAGAAACAAAATAGAAAATAGTCGGACAAGATGGTGTTGCCTTAGCCATTTCACTATAATGAGCTATGAAACTGAAGTAGCAATAATTTCCTAACAAGAACAGCTAATGACTAATTGGATCCACTTCTGAATTCTAAAAGAGAACTAACAATTATTTCTCATACTATTTCATAAAATAGAAAAGAGGAATGCTTCTTAGGTCCTAAGAATGGGAGAGAAAGCTCAAATAAAATGCCTCTACAAACTGTCTTACCCTGACATCAGAACCAGATAAGGACACACACAAAAGGTAACACTAAAAACCAATTTATTTGAGGCGGCTAGATACAAAGTCCTCAAATATTGACAAATGTAATTTCCCTTTTAAAAAGATCGTGCACTATGAGTAAGTTGTCTCTTGCTCTTGAAAGCGAGGGTGGCTTGACAGGTTAGTACGTGTCCTGAAGCACGTGATCATTTCAGTACATGTCGAAAACGTTTGACAACATCAGGTGTTTCTACACCGTAAAAAGACCTGAAGAAACTAGGAACAGAAAGAACACACCTAAGCAGAGCACAGAACGAACACCCCTCATCAGAGCAGAGAAAGAACACACCTCAGCAGAGCACAGAACACACCTCAGCAGAGCACAGA
>NW_004949099.1:36088643-36100359 GCF_000317375.1 Microtus ochrogaster
CAGAGCAGAGAAAGAACACACCTCAGCAGAGCACACAGAGAACACACCTCAGCAGAGCACACAGAGAACACACCTCAGCAGAACACAGACTGTGCACAACAAACTGATAGGCAACACTCTGAGAAAAACTGAAAACATTTTCTCTAATATCAAGAATGAGACAAATACGTCCATTCTGGCCGTTATTATTGAATAAAATACTTGAACTTCACTGGGTGTGGTGGTCCACGGCTTTAATCCCAGCACTCAGGGGGCAGAGACAGGTAGACCTCTATATTTTTGAGCCATCCTGGTCTATATAGTGAGACGCTATCTAGAAAAGAAAAAAGAAAAGAAAAGGTACTTGAATTCTACCCAGAAGAATAAAAGGAATACAGATAGAGAACAAAGGGGTCAAATTGCCCTTTTTGCAGATGATAATGGTCTTAACAGACACTAAGATTCAAACAGATGACTCATATCTGATAAATATTATTAGAAAAGTAGTAGGATGAAAATTCAAGGTACAAATATTACGTTCACAATAGCCTCAAATAATGGAAAGCCTAAGTGTAAACATAACAAAGGGATTAAGTTCATCTCTGAAGAAAACCAGAAGCCCTAAAGGAAGAAGCTGAACAAGACACTGGAGGGTAGAACAACCTCCTAAGTCCACAAATCAGGAAAATACTGTGAAAATGACCATATTATTAGACATTATCTAGAAATCTAAAACATCCCTTCCACTTACCCTCCTCACAGAAATGGGGGGAAGGAAATGCTCAACCATTATAAAGAACTGCAAATATGCACACACAGAGAGCGAGAAAGCACTCAAGAGAGAAAAAGAAAAGCCAACGAGACCCTGAACAAAAAGGGGGATGCTGAAGCTATCGCAATAGCTGGCTTCAGAGTACACTACTGAGCCATAGAAGTAAAGCCATGCAGCTGCCGCCACCAGATTCCACAGCAAAAGCATCCTCTGAAGAAGCCACACTAGCAGGTGCTGCTGAGAAACTGTACACCCACAGCTAGAAGACTGTGGCTAGATCCCAATGCCAATCCCTACTGAAGAATCAACTCTTAATAGATCAAGGTCCTTAATTAAGACTTTAAATTTTAAACTCTAAAAGAGGAGTTGGCCAACAGGGCTCCATGAATGTTAAAAAGCTACTGAACAGCAAAGGAAATAGGCCTAACAAAGAAAAAAAAAAAACAGACTAAGGAATAAAAGAAACTCTTTTCCAGTTATTCATCTAACAGGGAATTAATTAAGAAAAAGAAAACACAGAGAATATATAGAGAGCAGGAAAATATAAAACCTATGACCCTGTGGTGTGGACCCCTAGCCCCAGCTCTCAGGATGCTGAGACAGGATAATGCAAGTTAGGCCTGGCTATCCCCGAGTGCTTGGCAAATTCACAATCCACTTAAGCTACATAACATGCCTGTTTGATTTTCTTTTAGAAAGAAAGAACAATAACCCAAAAATAAACACCATCGTGCCATTCTGCCACTTGACGCTACCTCTCTTCCATCTTTTTTTTATTTTTTTTTTCCGTTTATTTATGTATTAAAGATTCTTGTCTCTTCCCCGCCACCGCCTCCCATTTCCCTCCTCCTCCCCCAATCAAGTCCCCCTCCCTCGTCAGCCCAATTTGGGAGCCTCTCTTCCACCTTGCACCTCCTGTTTCCTCTCCATGTCATTCTGGCGACTCCTCTGACTCCACCCTTTTTTTTTCCCAGTGTCCTTAGTCTGGTTTTCCTTATTCTGCCCAGCTATTGGCCAGCCAGCTTTTTTAAACCAATCACAGCTTAATTTGAGCAGTGTACAGAAAGATTATTCCAGAGCATTTCCCGCTTTTGTCTAAATTAGAAAGGAAGGTTTTAACTTGAACACAGCAAAATTATATACAACAAACAAGTTATCAAGTAAGAATTACAGTTGCAATATTCGGTCATTTGTATTTGGCAAAATCAGAAAAAAATATTCTATTATCTATCTTATCTTTGTGAGTACAAAGTTTCATATCTAATTTACCTTTTTATCATAACTAAAAAAACTTTGTCTAATTTTCTAGTCTTTAACCCATTAAAGACCCCAGAAGGTTGTTTCCTAATGACGGCCTGGATAGTCATCCTAGGTTCTTCTGTAATGTTGGGGCATCCAGCTTTGGCCCGCAAGCCAATCACAGCATATTACAGAGGGTAGGAGAAATATGAAATATTCCTTCACACTGTGTGAATGTATGTCCCTGTGATTGGTTTAACAAAAAAGGTGGACAGGATAAGGTTGGGTGGGATACCCAGACTCACTGGGAAGAAGAAGGATGAAGCCAGAGGAGTCACGAACCAGACAGAAAGCAAACTGGACATAGAGGAGAGGTAAAAGCCGTGATTAATAAAATGGGTTAACTGGGGTGGGGGAGGTGGGGAGAGAAGGAAGAGGGAGGGAAGGGGAACCGTGGTTGGTATGTAAAATGAATAACAAATTTAAAATTTAAAAAAAATGGGTTAACTTGAGTTGTAAGAGTTAAAGAAACCTAAGCTATTGGCTGGGCATTTATAATTAATAAGTTTCTGAGTAGTTAATTTGGGAAGTGACTGCCGGGACACAAGATAACTCCACCTTCACCAACTAGTCCCATTAATACAAAAATTCACATAACGCTTTTTAGATATGAAAAAAAAAACCATTCACTCTCTTGACCCATCAAAGAAATGGAAATCAAAAAGTAAACCAGGGTGTTAACTCTCCCAGGCTGAATGGCTACTGTGAAAAAATTAAAGCAATGGACGTTGGTGAGGATGTGGGGGAAACGTGGGTGAGGATTATTCACCTGGTCAGTACGGAAATCTGTGCTGGAAACAGAGTGTGGTACCATCCAGACACATCCCCGGTCTGAGAGTTTCTGTTGCTGTGATGAAACACCATGAGCAAAAGCAAGCCGAGGAGGAAAGGGTTTATCTGAGTTATAGTTTCACAGCATAGTTCATCACTGAAGGAAGTCAGGACAGGAACTCAAGCAGGGCAGGATCCTGGAGGTAGGAGCTGAAGCAAAGGCCATGGAGGAGAGCAGCTTACTGGTTTGTTTCCCCTGACTTGCTCAGCCTGCTTTCTTTTATAGAACCCAGGACCACCACCAGCCTAGGAGTGGCACCACCCACAATGGTCTGGGCCCCCCCCTCATCAATCACTAATTAAGAAAATGTCCTACAGGCCTGCTTACAGTCAGATCTTATGAAGGCATCTTCTGAATTAAGGTTTCCTCCTCTCAGATCACTCTAGCTTGTGTCGCAGTGGCATAAGGCTAGCCAGCACATCACTTCTTTAACCCAAAGAATCAAAGTCAGCTTACTGTGTAGGAATAACTGCAGCCATGTTTATCACGGCGCTATTCCTAGCAGCCAAGCACCGAGTCACCCTCCCAAAGGCTCATGAACAGATGGAGGGATCTTAACAAGTGCGGTTATACACACAAAGGACCTTTATTCATCCATTATAAAAACAAAATTATGTAATTTGCCTGCAAGTTCATTGAATTCTATCTTCCTACAAGCGAAACAAGCCAGCCTTGCAAGGACACCATCACATGTTTTCTCACACACATGGAATTTAGGGGAAAGGGGGTAGGAAAGAAAACGGGGACCATTCAGGGCATAGAAAGAAGGAAGTGGGTGTGAGAAAAGATAACAGAAGGGAAATATGATCAGAAGTTATGTGCATTAAGGAAATATCTAGACAAAACACTACTGAAAACCACGATGGGTGCTGATCATTTAAACAAAGGGAATAACAAGTCAGTATGAAAACTCAAGTCTACCAATATGATTCTAATACACAAGTAGAAAAAGATGAGCAAAGAGGAATTCTAATGAGGAAACATAATGGACAGGTTTGTTGCATCTAAACTGTATCATGATGCAATAATTTGAACTGTGGAACAGATAACTGAGGAAAAACACTACTCAGTGAAAAATAGAAAGTGATAAGCTTATCTGCTTGCAGGGAAGGTGATATACGACGTAGGTAAGGTTCTGAATTAGTTCTGAAGCAGTGGATCCGTCCATCAGCGTTATAGCAGCAGGTATACAGGCTTGGTGGAAAAGTCATACCTTGCACCAACATAAATTCCAAAGCCTTTAAATATTTAAGCAGGAAATAAATAAAAATGCACCATGTGAAAATGTGGAAAACTTGTTTTATGAACTCTTAAAATGTAAAAAGGAATGGTTTGGATTATAAAAACCCAGAAACTCATAAAATACATGATGATGGTTGGTATGTGAAAAACTGAAATTTCTTACACTGGAGGGAAATTCTATCGCATTGTTACTTAGGAGATGAACAAACCAAGACAGGATGTTTTCCGCTAACTTCACACCCAAGAGACTTACGTGCATGTGTGAAGCACTGTGTAGTGGCAGAAAGGTCACCATAAGGTCAAGGCCAGCCTGTGCTATATGATGAAATTCTATTTAAAAAGTGCACCTTGATCATGCAAATTTCTTGAAACCGGTCCTACTGTGTCCCAGAGTGGTCATTGGTGCAGGAGCTTAATAACCCTAAAGCCTCAACAGGGCGAACAGGCTCACACCACCCCAACTGGTTCAGTCCATTAGGAAAGTGTCGTTCACACACTTGTTCACCTGTTTGTTTGTTTTAAGATAAAGGCTCAGGATTCTGAACAAAGCCTGGTACCCTGCAGCCCACTGAGCCCACCTGCAGCGGCTCCCTCCTGGACTCTCCTTGTAAGAGCAGGTAGAAAGCCTTCAGTCAGGTGAGATCCATTAAGAAAACAGCCTGTCAGACCACATCTTGGGCATCTCCTGGGGCAAAACCCTGGTGGACCACCCAGTGAGCTTACTCTAAAACATGAGTGTTGCTCCTCAAAGCTCAAGGAACTGGCGCCCAGCATCCCATAGAACAAGGTGACAAGGTGGAAATCCTGCATCATATCATTGTTTACATCTTGGGCCTGCAAATCACCCTGGACTCTTTACCCCACTAACATCAGCCTGGAACACCGGAGACCTGGGCAGAACCAGGCGTCTAGGATGCCCCTGATCACCCTGAACAGGGTCACTGGCATCCGGTCCTGCAGACATCTGCTCCCTTCTGAGCTGATGTCGAACGACATATTCTGTGGCTGAATAAATGGAGAACAAGCTGAAGGGACCGTTTATAAGAGAAAACAAGCAGAAGAAAAACTAAGAGTAATCATCTTCCCCAGGAGACTCCTGCATGGACTATTGTTTATGAGAGACTTCCATCGTCCTTTCTACAGGTGGAAGGTTTTCTCTATATACTATTCCTACCATAGGAGCATGAAAAAATATCAAAAATCACAAGGAATTGCCCAACTTAAGCCAACTTTGCCTTTTTTCAAAGGTGAGGTATGAATACCAGAAGCCAGTATTCGGTTATTTAAATAAATTGATATGAGTCTACTGAATTATAGATAGATAGATAAATAGATAGATAGATAGATAGATAGATAGATAGATAGATAGATAGATAGATAGATAGAGAGATATGGATGCTGTGTGGACTCTATTTAAATTTTAAATTTTCTGGCATAGTGGTATACCTATTTATGCATAAAAATATAAGATATACTTATGCTAAGCTTTTTATAAAAGCTTAGTTGTAAATGTATACTTTTTATACAAAATAAATCAAGGGTATTTTAAAAGAAAGATACAGGCTCTGAACTATTAGTTCACAGAAAAAGGAATACAAATAGTTCTTCACTATGTGAAAAGATGCTACCATTCTTTTTTTTTTTTTATTTTCAAGACAGGGTTTCTTCGTAGCTTTTGGTTCCTGCACTGGAACTAGCTCTTGTAGACCAGGCTGGCCTCGAACTCACAGAGATCCACCTGTCTCTGCCTCCCGAGTACTGGGATTAAAGGCGTGCGCCACCACCGTCCAGCAAGATGCTACCATTCTTAACAGCAGTGATGCAAATTAAAACCATGTGAGAAACATTTTTATAACTTCTTTAGCAAAGATTGAACATTTGATTTAAAACTGTGCTGTTGTGCCTCCTCGTCCCGGAACGTCACGAGACACCGAGCAGGCGGCTGGCACCATGAAGATCTGGACATCCGAGCATGTCTTTGACCACCCATAGGAAATGGTTAGCATGGCTGCAATGCAGAAATACCCAAACCCCACGAATCCAAGTGTAGTTGGCATTGACGTGTTGGACAGACAAGTAGAACCCTCTGGAAAACTGCACAGCCACAGGCTCCTCAGCACAGAGTGGGGCCTGCCTTCCTTTGTGAAGTCTCTTATTGGTGCAGCAAGAACAAAAACATACGTGCAGGAGCGTTCTGTAGTTGACCCAATAAAAAAGACAATGGAGCACCGACATCTCATTTACAAATACGGTCTCAGTCGTAGAGAGGCTCATGTACAAGCCGCACCCCCAGCACCCAGAGAAAACTGTCCTGACCCAGGAAGCCATCCTCACCGTGAAAGGGATCAGCCTCAGCAGCTACCTTGAAGGACTCATGGTAAGCACCATATCTTCCAACGCTAACAAAAACCGAGAAGCCAGGAATCCATAGACTGAACGCCGAGATGAAACCAATTCAAATCTGAGAGTTCCTACAGCAAAGGAACTTCATCTGCACAGCCGTGTGGAAGCCATCGGATGGGAGCAGCCTTCCTGTGCCATTTGCTAGGCTCATGTGTTCCTCTCAGTAACCCTTCACTCAGGTTCCACAAGTAAGCCCCAAAACCTCATTGCTTCAGGGGAAACTTGGTGGAAGGAAACTTTGTCATTCTCAAAGCAAAGGGAGAGGGAAATAGTCCTTAGTCCCTTCCAGAGGGAAATGTTTTGCAACATAAACTGTGTGTGTGTTAAAAAAAATAAAATAAAATAATACAATTTTTTGAACAATGTATAAGAAGGTAGACGAAAAAATGAATTCTCATTCATTGCTGGTATGAGCTTGATTTACAGAGAACAACTTAGCAATGCTTACAAGCACTAAAAATATACAAAGCTATCCAGGGACACACACAGTCCTAACTCTGACACAGCTGGATCAAGTCTATCAGATAGGGTGGAAATGGTGTCATGGCGCATGCCTGTAGACCCATCATGTAGGAGGGAGGCAGTGCAATCATGAGCTCCACACTAGCCTGGGCTTCATCAGCAAGACCTTTTCAAATAAAATTTAAGGAAATCTTTTTATGCTTTTCTTTTTAATTTAAACACATTTTTTATTTTTTTAAAAAAGAAAACAAACTATATATATGTATATGTGTGTATATATGCTTTGTTTATAGCTAGTATCCACTTATGAGTGAGTTCATACTACATTCATCTTTTTGGGTCTGGTACCTCACTCAGGATAATGTTTTTTAATTCCACCCATTTGCATGCAAAATTCAAGGTGTCATTGTTTTTTACTGCTGAGTAGTACTCTAATGTGTAAATGTGCCACATTTTCTTTATCCATTCTTCGGTTGAGGGACATCTAGGTTGTTTCCAGGTTCTGGCGATTACAAATAATGCTGCTATAAACATAGCTGAACAAATACTTTTGTAGTATGATTGAGCATCTTTTGCGTATATGCCCAAGAGTGGTATTGTTGGATCCTGAGGTAGGTTGATAACAATATATCCACAATTAAACATGTCACAATTTTCTTAAATCTGCATTAATCAAATGACAAGAAAAGCTTTTCTGATGGGTGAGAGTCCAGTGGCATTGCTGTTATCAAATACCACTTCCAGTCTCTGAGCAGCAGTGAGACCCTTAGTCTGCCCCCTCTTAGTGAAGAGGGGTTTCAGTCATTCCTTATTTTGAATCTTTCTTTCCCTAAGGGGAGAGCTTTGGTCTTAGTTTCAGGTCCAATATTTTAATCAAAATCAGTTCTGTGTCTCAAAGATTAAAACAAATAAATGTTCAATCTTCATCTCAGCACCAAGGCAAACAGGATTCTGACTGTGGAAAATTGTAATTGTCATGCAGCAGGGCCTCTGGGTCTGTGTGTCCTGAGTGTCTGGAAGCAGCTCAGCATCTGTCCCCCTGAGCAGCGTGGCACCCCGCAGTGCGATCAGGCACTCCTCTCTGTGGGGGGGGGGGGAAGGGGGGCTTGACCAAGGACTCCCCTCCAACTCCTCTGTGGGCATTTGCAGCTAGGATGTCATCGGGTGTGCCACTCCCTCACTGTATATGCAGTCATCTCTTCCAGCTTTATTTTCTTTCTATTAAAAAAGAAACACAAACACATCCTCGACCCCAAATTAATATAGGGTCAGACCTTTTTATAATTTTGTAATCTTTTTATAAATAAGGGTGTTTTTACCTTGCCTTAGCAAAGGTCACCTTGGTGCCACCATGGCAGATCTGTCTGCAACTTTTATACTTTTAAGTTATTTTGAAGGAGCCATGACTTGCTCCACAATTCCTTTTCATTGGTAACTATATACGCAGTTCTTTCATTGGAAGAACCATGTGTAAAATTTTTGCATAACATCTTTAAGGGCTCTTTAGCTAAAACATTAACAAAATATAGTTGTGCAAATTGCAGCACTGATCATCTGGGAAAAGACCATTACTCTGGCCTTTGAAGTGAGCAAACACAATTGTCTGGGAATCACTATCTTAAAATTATCAATTAATCTATTGCTTAGTATAAGAAACATTGATCATAGTCAATTTTCTGTTAAACTATTGCTTAGATTTTATCTGTTCTTTTGTATTAGACAATCTACTGTTTTAAATTAAGAGTTTAATATCTTTTTCATTTGCTTCGTTTTTTTATCAACTGAGAAATTTTATCAAAAAAACAAAACAAAATAAAAAACAGAAACCAAAACACCAAAAGGAAGTTCACACAGGAAGGGAGGTTCCCAGGGTCAGGGTGCCCTCCACCTGCTAAGCATCCTGCTGCTGCACAAACGGTTTGGGGATGGCCTCCATGCCATCCTGTGGGCAGATGATAAGCACCACTGAGGTGCGCAGCACACCACGAGCCCCAGATGCCGTGTGTCCTCCATCAGCTTGTCCTGGTCATTGGGGTCTTTCATGTTCTCCAAGGTCCTGAGCAGTGGGTCAAACCCTTTCAGGATCTTATTGGCTTCCCGGCCACCCTGGAACTTCACTTGAATGGTCTTGTCAAAGGACTTAGACAAGTCCAAGATGCTTTCTTTCTTCTTTCTCTCTTTGTCCTGTGCTGACTTGCCACCACACACCTTAGAGTTTATTATCTTAACTGGCAAAAATGGGAAGGTGCAGCCATAAAAAGTGTTCAGTTTTTCATAAAACCGCTGTAGAATAAGCTTTGTACTTAATACACACACTTGCCATGACTGAATCATAATTAATATACTGTACTTGCTGACTATTCTATACTCTACCTGTTGATCTATACTCCACCTGCTTGAGTACCTGTTTGGAAGCTTCTATAAGCTCTCTATCGGAAATTGGCTCATTGCTCCCTTTAAGAATTTTACTTAGTGGCCCAAGATCTCCCAATAAGATTATTATAACTAAGGCTTTAACCATTGTATATCTAATTAAAAGCTTGTAAGCTATCCTTCTCTTACTTTGCAAGTCTGCCTAGCTGATAGGAAAATGGAAAAAGAAAGCATATTCAACTAATGATGCTGGCCTAGTTGGACATCAACATGTAGAAGAATGAAAACAGATCCGTATGCATCTCTATGCACAAAATTCAAGTTTCAATGAATCAACAACCTCAACATAAAACCAACCTCATTGAACCTCACAGAAGAACAAGTTAGAAGTACATTTGAATTCATTAGTACATCTCAAATACAGCCCCAGTGACACAGACATTGAGAGAAACAATAAATGAGATCTCCTGAACTGAGAAGCTTCGGTATAGCAAATGACATAGTCAACAAGATATAATAACAACCTACAGAATGGTAAAATACCTTTACTAATCCACTCCAAAACATACCAAGAACTCAGGAAATTAGTCATAATCTAATAAAAGTAATCGGTGCAGACCCGTAGCGAGCCGGACAGGATCGCCATTACAAGATGGCGCCGACATCCTGTCTTGTTGGAAATAAACAACTCCTTATTTGGCTATGCCTTTGGGAGCTGCGTGTCCCCCGCTTCCCGCATGCGCGGTGGATAAGGGTCCTTGGGCCTATCCTGACGCAGTCTGGTGTCAGCTGGTGGCAGCCAATCACAGGGCGACCCATGTGCCAATTCCCTATATAAGCAGCTGCCTTAGTGCTCTAGGCCCCTCTCGCTTCATGCTCCTTCAACCAAGGGCACTCCAATTAAAGCATGATCTGAGAAGAATCCTCATGTGGTGGTTGTTCTTTCTCCCTGGTCGAGGAGTTCGCCGCACAGACCTAGACTGAAGACTCAACAGATGAACTTAAAATGACTAAAAGACATTTAAAAAATGTTCAGCATCCTTAGCCATTAGAGAAATGTAAATCTAAAACAACTCTGAGATTCCATCTTATCCTTGTAAAAATGACCAAGATTAAAAACACTGCTGACAATTTATGCTTTAAGAGAATGTGGGGTAAAGAAAAAACTCCCCCACTGCTGGTGGAAGTGCGAACAGGTACAGCCACTTTGGATCCTAGTATAGCAATTTTTTAGAAAATTAGGCAATAGTCTACCTTAAAACTCAGCTATGCCGGGCAGACGGCGCAGGTGGCAGGTGGCAGGCAGCGCAGGTGGCAGGCCGCAGCCAGCAGGGACCGGCGGGGGACTGGCACCGGGGCAGACAACGCAGCAGGGACCGGCGGGCACCAGCAGGGCAGCAGACTATGCAGGCCGCAAGCTGCAGGGACCGGTGCTGTGGCAGACGCAGGCGGCAGGGACCAGCACGCAACACCGAGAGCAGATGGCCCCACTACAATTAAATCAAACAGGTAGGCCTTTGGTTGGCGAGGTACCTGGCAAAGGAGGAGCCGGGTCCTGTTCCCGAAGTCCCTTCTGAAGGGTGAGAGGGATTTTGGCCCCCTGCAGGAGCCAGGAAGCAGGGCGAGGGCATTTTGTAAGAGGGGACCCTGGCCAGCAGGGAAACCTGATCCAGTTTTAAAAGACCCATTAGATAGCATCGATAGGAGGAGATGGGCAGGCGGCAAGGCAAGAAATCACCGAATAATCTGAAAAACAACATGAAAACACCAGAACCCAATGATCTTATAATAGAAGGACTTGAACACCCTAACACAGAAGAAGTGGACAAAATTGACTTTTTGAAAGCAATAGAGTCCCTTAAACAACATGTGAAAAATGCCCTTACAGAAATGGATGAGAAGTATAACCAAAAGTTTGAAGAAATGAGTAAATATGTACATGATACCCTGGGAAACTAAGAAAAAAATGATCAAACAGGTAATGGAAACAGTTCAAGAATTGAAAACTGAAATGGAAGCAAGGAAGAAAACTCAAACTGAGGACCAGCTGAACATGGAAAATCTAGGTCAACGAGCAGAACCTACAGAAACAAGCATAATCAATAGAATACAAGAAATAGAAGAATCTCAGATTCTAAGGACACCATTAGAGAAAATAAACGCACTGATCAAAGAAAACTGCAAAGCCAACATATTCTCATCACAAAACATTCAGGAAATATGGGACACAACAAAAAGACCAAACATAAGAATAATAGGAATAGAAGAAGGAGAAGAGTTACAGCTCAAAGGCCCAGAAAATATTTTTAACAAAATTATGGAAGAAAACTTTCCCAACATAAAGAAAGATATTC
>NW_004949099.1:36107344-36108856 GCF_000317375.1 Microtus ochrogaster
TCTCTGCCTTAAGAATCCTGGATTCGTCTCGTAAAGACTTTATCATATTTGTATTATCAAACCATTTAGTGCCAATGAAAACTACGAATCCCAGAAGGATCCATAGATGTGGGGTGATAGACACCTCTTGTAAAATCTCCCACATGGTACAATTAAAAAAAAAACTGTTAAATTCTTGAATAGTAACGTGTTCAGACATTTTATTTATAAAAGAAAAATTTTTTTATCTGCAATGATCGGTTCCTGCCAGTGGTGGTCTCTGTGTTTTTGGAGCCTGTCCTAGAACTAGCTCTTGTAGACCAGGCTGGCCTCGAACTCACAGAGATCCGCCTGTCTCTGCTTCCCAAGTGCTGGGATCAAAGGCGTGCGCCACCACCGCCCGGCCAAGTCACTTTGTATCAGACCAAATCTGCCGCTGTGGCGGCTTTTGTTGCAAAACCGCAGGTACTTGAGCTTCTGCTAATTCAGGCAGTGGGATTCCGCTGCAAACTTAGCCAAGGCAGGCAGAATGGGCCTGTATGGCCGAGTGTGTCTCGGACTCAGCACTGGGGCCAGAGTCACGAACTAAAAAACAGCACCCGGGAGCGTGCTGTGTTAGCTAGCGGGCTACGCGTTTGAGTCAGGGGCAAAATAGACTTACAGAACCACCGTTCCCACGGAGACCAGGAAAGCAGAAGCAGTGGCTGGGAGCCTGCTCGCCAAATTTATAGGCAAACGTTAGCCCGAGGCGAACACGCCCCCTAAGGGACTGGACTTATCCCTACAGAGGACAATTTTGTGGAGTCACTTCTCTCCTTCCACCTGCAGCTAGAAACATCCCTGGCTTCCAGGGGTCAAAGTCAGGTTGCTCAGCTTGCTCGGGTTGCACCACAAGGACTTTTATCTGGTGGACCGTCTTTCCAGCCCTGTTTCTTTCGTGTTGCAGAAATATCCCAATTGCTGAGCATAGGGTACTGAAGTCACCTACTGCTTATCAATGACTTTACATTTGTTTTATGAAGTCGTATGCACCTGTGTTTGGGGCATATGTTTAGAACTATAATGCCTTCTTGGTGGGTTGTTCTTCTAATCAGTACTGGCTTTCTTCTCTCACGAGTTTTCATTTGAATTCTATTCTGTCAGACATTGTAACAGCGATACCTAGTTGGTCCCTAGGCCTTTAATACCTTTTTTCCACCCTTTCATCCTAAAGTAGTGTCTATTTCTTGGAGTCAACAAACAGATGGTTCCTGTTTTGTTTTGTTTTAATTCAGTCTGTGTCTTTTCATAGGCAAGTAGTGACAACTAATATCCTGAGTAATTACTGAAAGGCACACATTGCTTCCTGTCACTTTGCTGATTGGATAATGTTTGTTTATCTTTCTCTTCCTCTCCTACTAAACAATTATTCTAAAGGGCTTTATTCTTTCCTGTGGCCTCATTATCTCTCTCTGTCTCTCTCTCTGTCTCTCTCTCTGTCTCTCTCTCTCTGTCTCTCTCTCTGTCTCTCTCTCTCTGTCTCTCTCTCTCTGT
>NW_004949099.1:36108956-36126942 GCF_000317375.1 Microtus ochrogaster
TCTCTCTCTCTCTCTCTCTCTCTCTCTCTCTCTCTCTCTCTCTCTCTCTCTGTGTCTCTCTCTCTCTCTCATCCAAAAGATTACTTCAAATGCCTTCTATAGCACTAGTTTTATGGTCATAAATACTCTGAGAATATTTTTATGATGGAGAATGTTTGTTTTTCCTCCAATATGACAGTTTTGCTAATTATAGTAGTCTGTTGTCAGTATCTTTCAGAACTTGAAATACATCTTTCTATGCCCTCGTGGATTTAAAGTTTTGGTCTATTATTATTACCTTGGTTTGCCTTTATACGTGACTTAATATTTCTCTCTTGCCACTTTCCATATACTTTCTTTCTTCTGAAGGTTTAATGTTTTAATTATAATATAACATGTGGAGGTTCCTTTCTGGTTTGGTTCCTAAATACCTCTCATGCCTGTTGGCATCTCTGATGATTAGTTCTAATTGTTAGCTTGACACAACCTAGAATTGGCTGGTAAGGGAGTCTCCATTAGGAACTCTCTAGGTAAGGTTGGGCTATGGGAATGTATAGGAGGGACTGTCTTGATTAAGTGCTATGGAAAGCCCTAGCCTAAATGTGGTCAACACCATTCCCCAGCTCGGGGTCCTAGACTGGACAGAGTAGAGAAAGTCATCTGATCACCAAGCACGCAAGCATTTGTTTCTCTCTGCTCTTGAGTGCAGGTGCCATGTGACATATCATCCTCCTGCTGCTCTGGCTTCCCCAAGCAATGGACTGTAGCCAGGAACTGTGATGAAGCAAACCTCGTCTCCCTGCTGCTGTTCATCAGGGCATTTTACCACGGTGGCAGACGTGAAACTGTGAGAACATCCTTTTCCTGACTATGGTGATTGGAATGAAATGTCCCCCGTAGGTCCCCCGTCGGAGGCTCTGTTGGGGAGGGTTAGGAGTGTGCCATAATGGACCATACCTTCTAAAACCATAAGCTACAGTAAAACTTTTCTTCCATAAGTTATCTCCTGAAGGTGCTTGCTCAGAGCAATAAGAAGAATAATACCAAATAAAGGATATGAAGACATAACTCAGAGAAAATAGAAATAACTCAAGACAGCAGTCAGAAAAACACAAGCCCTAACACAAATGCACTATGTATCATTCCCCCGATACAGAAATCAGAGCAATAAGAAACCGAAATTGGGGAGTGACCTATCTCAGTGTTAGAGCTCTTGCCAAGCTATACAAGGCCCTTGGTTTAATCTCCAGGCCTACAAGAAAAAAAGGAAAACAAATAAGCTAATATTTACAATGTGAAGACTTTATGGAGCTGAGAGTTAGGGAGGACCCTAGCGAAAGAACAAGCTTTTCAGCCTTTTTCTAGAGAAGGCTAGTAGCATCTATTCTCTTTCTTCCTTCCTTCCTTCCTTCCTTCCTTCCTTCCTTTCTTTCTTTTTTTTTTTTTTTTGGTTTTTTGAGACAGTTTCTCTGTAACTATTAGCATTTTTTTAATTCAGTGTATGTTTTAATTCATTAGTGCCACTTTTAGAAAAATATTACATGTCAACAAGATGATTTGGTGGCTCAAGGCCATTGCCAATACCAAGCCTGATGACTTGAGTTTGACTTACAGGATCGACATGGTGGAAGGAGAGAAATGCCCAGTGCAAGTTGTCCTCTGACTTGGGGTGTGCATACACATGTGTGTGCATATATAAATAAATGGAATGAAAAAGTTCAAAGAAACGTATCACAGATAAAGTCCATGTGACGATAAAGCAAGGGAGGGGACTAAAGACTAGTTGGGGAAAGAAACAACTGGAAGGGGGAGGGGCACAGAGGAGGGAGTTGGAGGAGGAGGATGAATGAGGATAAAGATTAATGACACATATAAGTAATACGGGCTTTTAATCCCAGCGCCTGGGAGGCAGAAGCAGGCAGATCTCTATGTTTGAGGCCAGCCTGGTCTACAGAACGAGTTCCAGGCCAGCCACAGCTACATAAAGAAATCCTGTCTCAAAAAACCAACACAAAACAAAATACCATGATGAAATTCATTACTTTGTGTGCTAACCTTAAAATATAATTTTAAAAGAATAAAAAAATAAAAGGAATATATTACGGAAAAATAGTGTCGGAAGTGGTTTTACTTCGTGTCCTATACTCAAATCTCTTCCTACCAAGCATAGCCGCCTACTGTTAGGTTTCTTGTCCACCTCCTCCCCTTTAGATTTCTTTGATGGCTTCTCCTCCTCTAAACCACCCTGGAAGCTCTCCACGGTCCACCACGGCTGCCACCATCAGACTTGTCAGTTACTACAACCAAGATGATGGCAGTCACTGTACAACGTTCGCCGTGATACAGACTGGTCTCACTAGAAGGCACGGCCCCCTGCCTCTGCTGGCTGTCACCACCACTCTGCGACGCTGTCTCTGAGCAGATGTCTATCTTTTTCTGGTTTAATTATTCCAAGTCTATCATTTCCTCCCTCGTTCTTGGTACATGATTTTATCATCCGTTTCACTGAGAAGATAAATTCGCTTGACAAGAAGAGACTGCACGGTCTTTCCAGTCATTCAGTCTCGTCCTTCAATGGCGAAATGGTCCCCTTTCCTGCACAGTTCATTTTCTCAGTTGTCTGCTGGGACTCACATTATCTCAGGGCCTCGAGGACATGAAGCCTTCTTCCTCTTGCCCTTTGGTGTCCTCCTTTAGCTGAATTTTTCACCTCCAGTGGTGAATGTGTTGTTCTTTCTTATCCACGTTTGACCTCACTTGTGACTACTTAGATATTATCTCCTTCCTTCCTGTCCCCAGCCATTTTACGAGCTGCTTTCACTCACTTATCTCCCTTTCATCTGCCAGCTCTCAGCTCTCTGCACATCTGTCACCATCACGCCAATACAGAATAACCAACAATGGCCTCCCTATAGCTCATCATTAACACTTCATCCCAATGGTTCCTCTCTGTGCTTTGAAACTCAGTCTGGTCCTTGGCTTCCTGGACTTGACTTCAATACTCTGCCCTGCGTGCCAGAACTCAAGTGTTCTCCCCTCCTCTTCATTTCTTTCTCTATCTCAGTACTAACATGGAAACAGACTTGGTCATCATCAAAGCTCTGTTTCCCGAGGGACGACTGCCAGTTCAGAAGATGTTAGGCACATTCTGATGCAAAAGACCTGGAGCATCTCTGCCTAGTGCAAATTCACCACTGCCCTTCGTGTACAGAGCCAGGAAGTCAGGAAAACTTGAGGAGTCCACGGTTTACCTTCCCTTTGCCTTGTGAGAGTATAAACAGACGCCGTGGTTCACAGTGCTGGGAAGTTTAAGCTGGTAGGACACTTGGAAGACTCCAGCCAAACTTCAAGTACATATTCTCTGATACATTCGTATGAAAAATAATAAAAATTTAGAGCATGTTTGCCTAAAATCTACAGGGAAGAGTACAGGGCCTAGAACAGCTAAAACAGTTTTTTTTTTTTAAGAAGCGATAGAGGACCTATTTCAAGACGGCTAAAGCTATTGTGAGTACTTTGTAAAGGGAGCATTATAAATAACTGAGACAATAAAGGAAGGCAGGGATTGGCGTGTGTGGGCACATGCGTGCATGCGTGCGTGTGTGCATGTGTGTGTGTGTGTGTTCGCTGATTTTGAACAAAAGCACTAAGTCACCAAAAAAAGAGTAATTACTTCACCAAATGGTACTGATGGCTAAGGAGGCACCTTAGTTAGTGAAATGTCTGCTGTACGAGCACGAGGAACTGAGTTCGTCCCTAGGACCCGCGGAAGAAAACAGCACAGTAATGTATGCCTGCAACTCCAGCCACAGTGGGAGGTGAGCAGAGACAGAAAGATCTCTGAATCTCATCGGCCAGGGAGCCTAGCGAACTGAAGAACCACACATTCAGTGAGAGACTCTATCTTCAAAAGAAAGATGGAGAACAGTTGAGAACAAAAGCCTAGTCCTACCTCTGGGCCCCCACACACATGCACACACGTGTGTATATGCAACCACAAATGCATGATTACTGTCTTAGTTACTTTTATATTGCTTATACAAGAAAGCATTTGCCAGGTGAGGTGGAGCATGCCTTTAATATCAGCACTTGGGAGACAAAGACATTAGATTTCTGTGAGTTTGAGACTAGCCTAGTCTACATAGTGAGGTCCAGAACATCCAGGATTACATAGAGAGACCCTGCCTGGAAAATTTAATTTATTAATCATAAAAAGGAAAGTATTTAATTTGGGATTTGTAGTTTCAAAGGGTTAGAGTCCATGACCATAATGACGGGGAGCATGGAGCAGACAGGCAGACGTGGCACTGGAGCAGTAGCTGAGATATCACATCCAAAGACACAACCATGGGGCTGAAAGAGCTACCTGGGAACCGCAGAAGCTTCTGAAATCTCAAAGCCCACCCCCAGTGACACACTTCCTCCAACAAGGCCACACCCCCTAATCCTTCCCAAACAGTTCTACCAACTGGACACCAACTGTTCAGATATATGGAAACTATTCTTGCTCAAACCAGCACACCTCCACAAACAAATAGATACATCATACACACAGCACAACTTGTGCAAAATAAAATGGTACTGAAATAATTGCCCATTCATAAGAAAAAATTAATTTCAAGACATTCTTAAAGAATTATTTTATGTCCTATTAAATACTGAAGCTAAAAGTGATCAAAATGTAAATAAAAAACCTGAAACTATTTTTAGAAGTTGGAAGAAAACATAAAGGTGATCTTTGTGACACTGGACTAGGTAAAGACTTAGGTGCTATAAGAAACCACAGGCCAAAATACAAAAGGCCAACTGCAAAAACAGAACAAAACGTGTCTCTCCCAGAAACAAACTCTTACGTATAATGCTTCTCTGACTTTAATTCAGAAGCCCATAAACCATGTAGGGAATTGATCTTGCAGAAGATTCTTCAGTGGAGACTAGCTACATATTGGCTAACTCAGTTCTGATATTATCTACCCAAAATTAGCATCATTAGTTGCTGTCCCATGACAGTACCAGTGTCCGATGATGTAGCAGTTGACAGCTACAAGCAGTTTGTGCCCCACACTTCTGATTAGCTGACTTTAAATCCAGGACTCCAGGATCTCCTCCTCAGTTAAGTCCATTTGTTAATGGCCTACAGAACTCAGGAAAATACTTCTTGCACATGTCCATTGATTATAAAGGATGCTATAAAGGATACAGACAAACAGACAGGTGGAAAACGTACACAAAACAAGTCCATGTAAGAAGGAGTGGCAAATGTTCACATCCCCATTGGGTGTATACCCAGCAGAACTCTGGCCTTCTAAGATTTTATGCTCCCTCTTGTAGCTGCAATTTATTAAATAATAGGCTTATGATGATCAAATCAACTTTCAGCCCCGACAAAGGAGGAACAGTAGAGTTCAAAGACCCAACCCGATTGTTTTGGTAAACAACCTAAAGCAGAAACCCTGAAACTAGGGAGCCTAAAGCTGCCCAGCAGCCACCAGTAATCAAACTGGTACACAAACAACATCACTCCAGAGATGATAAAATTGTAGGAGCTATTCTCCCAGGACTTGTCAGAACAAAACAAATGTGATCCAACACATTTTCTAATATATAGTGATAAACTAGAGATAAGCTGGAGAGATGGCTCAGTAGTTGAGAGCACTTGCTGCTTTTCCAGAGGATCCGGGTTTGAGTCCCAGCAACCACATGGCAGCTCTCAGTAGTTTGTAGCTTCTGTTCCAGGAGATCCAATGTCCTCTTCCAGCCTCCATGGGCCCTGTACACATGTGGAACACAGACATACATGGAGGAAAAACACTTATACACATAAAAGTAAACGTTTTCGTTTCTATGTTTTGGCTTTGGTTTGGTTTTTTGAGAGAGGGTTTCCTTCATAACAGTCCTGGCTTTTTTGAATCTCACTGTGTAGATCAGTTTGGCCTCGAACTCACAGAGATCTGCCTGCCTCTGTCTCCCAAGTGCTGGGATGAAAGGCGTGCAACACTATTTCTGTTTTTGTAACACAGTTAAGAGAATGGAAAGGCAAGGCACAGACCGAGAGTGCATTTGCAAAATCTGTCCGAGAAGAACGGTACAGAGAATGCATAAGGAACTTCAGCCAGCCAGAACTGGATATCAACATGTAGAAGAATGAAAATAGACCCATATCTATCTCCATAAACAAAACTCAAGTCCAAATGGATCAAAGACCTCAAAATAAAGTTAACCACACCGAACCTCAAAGAAGAGAAAGTGGGAAGTGTACTTGAATGCATTGGCACAGGAGACCACTTCCTAAATATAACCCAAGCAGCACAGACACTGAGAGAAATAATTAATAAATGGGACCTCCTGAAACTGAAAAGCTTCTGTAAAGCAAAGGACACAGTCAACAAGACACTTAAGGAAATGCTCAACGTCCTTAGTCATCAGAGTAATGCAAATCAAAACAACTCTGAGATTTCATCTTACACCTGTAAGAATGGTCGAGATCAAAAGCACTGATGACAACTTATGTTGGAGAGGATGTGGGGTAAAAGGAACACTTCTGCATTGCTGGTGGGAGCGCAAATTGGATACCAGTATGGTGATTTCTCAGAAAATTAGGAAACAAGCTTCTTCGGGACCCAGCAATATCACTTTTGGGTATATATTCAAAGGATGCTCAATCGTACCACAAGGACATGTGCTCAACTATGTTCATAGCAGCATTGTTTGTCATAGCCAGAACCTGGAAACAACCTAAATGCCCCTTGACTGAAGAATGGATAAGGAAAATGTGGTATAATTGCACAATATAGTACTACACAGCAGGAAAAAATAGCATCTTGAAATTTGCAGGCAAATGAATGGAGCTAGAAAACATCATATTGAGTGAGGTATCCCAGACCCAGAAAGACAATTATCACAAGTATTCATTCATAAGCAGCTTTTTGACATACAGCAAAGAAAACCAGCCTACAAATCACAATCCCAGAGAACCTAGACAACAATGAGGACCCTAAGAGAGACATACATGGATCTAATCTACATGGGAAGTAGAAAAAGACAAGATCTCCTGAGTAAATGGGGAGCATGAGAGAGGGTTGAAGGGGAGGGGAGAGAAAGGGAGGGCAGCAGAGAAAAATGTATAGCTTAATAAAATTAAAAAAATTAGTAGCTAAATAATCTAGACAAATAACAAAACTAGAGATTAATTCTGAAGTAACCAAAGGAAATGTACATAATTTAAATTCCTCTTTAACATTTCAATATATATTTTTTATTAAGGTGAAATTCAATAACAAAATTAGTCATTTTCAAATGCATAATTAAATAGCACTAAGTATGTCCAAAGTGTTGTGTAACCATCACTTTTAAATCTACTTTTAGCACACCAGAAGGAACCCCCTTACCTGTTAAGCCATCACTCTGAATTCCTTCCTTCTCTTCGGATCCTGGAATCCGCTATTCTTTCTTCCAGCATGGATTTACCTATTCTGTACACTCAATACAAATGGAAGAACATTGCTTGGCATAATGTTCAAAAGAGATAACTTACAATATTCTATCTATCAGTAGCTCATTCCTTTTGGTGTCTAAATAATATTCAAATATCCATATCATATTTTGTTTAATCATTCAGTTACTGATATTTTTATTTCAATCTTTGCTTCTCATGAATAATGCAGCAATTAACATTTTTCTGTCTGAATTTTCAAGTACATGTTTTCAATTGTAAGTTTTAAATTTTAATCCACAATAAATATATGTGGTATATAATAACATAATAATTTATTATATATTATGGGAAACAATTATTTTTTAAAGCAGTTTTTAAAATTTATTTATTTTTTTGTTGAAAAAAAATTCTGCCTCCTCCCATTTTCCTCCCCCTCCTCTCCCCCTTCCCCCCCACTCCTCTCCTCCTCCCCCCTCCTCTCCCCCTCTCCCCACTTCTCTCCCCCTCCCCCTACTCTATTCCCCCTCCCTCTCAAGTCTGAAGAGCAGTCCGGATTCCCTGCCCTATGGGAAGTCCAAGGTCCTCCCCGCTCCATCCAGGTCTAGGAAGGTGAGCATCCAAACAGGGTAGGCTCCCACAAAGCCAGTTCATGCAGTTGGATCGAAACCTAGTGCCATTGTCCTTGGCTTCTCATCAGCCTTCATTGTCCACCATGTTCAGAGAGTCCGGTTTTATCCCATGCTTGAATGGGATGGTTGGGATAAAGAAAGGGTGGATATGGGAGCAGGGAAACAATTATTTTTATATGTGCTCATATTACAGAAGATAAACCAAGCCATGTAACTAATCTGTATTCACACAATCATTTTTCTAATAAAATATTTAAAATCTGCTTTTAGTTATTTGAAATACACAATTTAAAACTGGAAAGAAAAAAAAACTTTAGCCAGTTATGGTTAAAGCATTTAGGCAGCAAAGCTAGGTGAATTAGGAGTTCAAGATCATACTCTGCTGTATCGTGAGTTTAAGGCCAGCCTTAACCACAGGAGACTCAACAAAAGCAATGAAGAAGAAAAAATAATTAAATTCAGATGGACAAAATAACTGAAGAGAAATCTGCTCAAGGGAAATATGCAGGGGGGCAAGTAAGAACGTTAAAAGATGTTCAGCATCCTCAGATAACGACACAGCAGATGACCTTGTATAAAATGTTCACGTTGCTTATTATTGGCATTAACTGCTCTTTTACTTGTTCAACAGTTTTGAATTCCACATGTTTTATAGAATTATAATTTAATATCCCTGAAACGTTTCATTTCCCCAAGACATTGTGCTGTAGATCTCTTGCACGGTAGCAATGTGTAGTTCATCGCTAGACAATATGAGATCACTTTAAATAATTGCCCAAAAATGAACCTCAAGGACTACAGAACTGCAAGTAACGCTTACTAAATCAGTGTCTTTCAAACTTCTATGACTGACTATGACCCAAGCTAGGGAAAAAATCTTAATCAAAACACACATACAACATTACTTAATTGCAGCAAGATTTATTTATTATGTCTAGTGTTCTGTCTCCTGTATGTATGCCAGAAGAGCACCCCAGATCTCATTACAGATGGTTGTGAAACGCCATGTGGTTGCTGGGAATTGAACTCAGGACCTCTGGAAGAGCAGCCAGTGCTCTTAACCACTGAGCCACCAGCCCACAAGGTTTCTTAAACCATATTCATCCTTAGAACGGGATGCACTGTTTTTCTATTACATTTTATTCTAGTTAATTTGTTTAAAGAAATGAATCGGTTATGACCTGCTGTGGAATAAAAATAAGATGTTCAGCATCCTTAATCTTTAAAGGAATGGTGATTGAGCTGGTGAGATACACCACACGCCTATTAGCAGAGCTAAAACCTAAAGGACTTCCAGCAGGACACAGAGGAAACTGGTCTCAAACAAACCTGAGGATGACCTTTGCACTCTGACCTTACCCAGTTCTGGGATTCCAGGTGTGCACTGTTGAGTCCGGGCGTCATGCAATGATGGGGGACAGACCACCGAAGTCTATTAAACCAGAAGCAAACTTTATCCCAGAAAAAAAAAATTTTCACTGTGGGGCACACAAAAGTTTTTCAGCTCTAGCTGTGCGCACAGCCAGAGACGGGTCTGGAATGGTGGCTATGGGGGTTGATTTGGGTCTCTGTTTATAGTAAAATCAAGCACCAGGTGTGGGTCAAAGAGCTTTTACAGCCTTGAGGTCAGGCTTAAATTCACAGTACATTTCCAGTTTTACAACTTTTGGTTATAGGACATGAGAATGTTAACTTAGAGTGTTTGTGAAAGCCTGTTGCCTTTCACTGTCCCTGAAAGAATGCAAGGCACAGAGCAGAGTCACCTAACGGACAGTTAAAAATGAAGGGAATACAAGCAGAGGGTCCCAGAGAAGCAACAGTTCGAAGCCAGCCTTTGTCTGCAGGATCTGCCTAGCTGGGAAGCTGGTGCAGGAGTCAACTGTTAAAAGTTCGCCTCTGTGCACAGTGGCTGCCAGGATGACCGCTCTAAAGGCAGAAAGCGTTTGTCTCCCAAAATGTGCTTGGGCTTCTACCTTTATATTTCTATATTTCTGGACTGGACCATTTATTTCTATATTCTATCCCTGAACTCTTCATATTACCACACTTGTTTCCATAACAGGTTTGTTTTCAAACTGGAAAAAAATCATAAATGACCGTAAACACATGGAAGACTAAAGGAATCATGGTAAATCCATATAAGGAAATACTAGCACACAAAAATGAAGTTTTTTGTACACTGTGGATGAGTGTCAATTATTTTAAATGAAGGAAGATGGAAGAAAATGTGCATTGTATAATTCTTTAAAATTTTATACACTCTAGCTTTAAATGAAGCCATCTAGCCAGGCCTGGTGACACTGCTTGTAGTCCAAGAATTCGGGAGTCTGAGAGAGGAAGATCATGAATTCAAGGCAAGTCCGATCCACATAATGAGACCCTAGCCCCAAAAAAGATGCAGTCTAAACTCTAGTGCCAAACAAAGCATGTTCAGATGTAGTAGGGGAGGGGCGTGTCACGTGGAAGACAGAAGTGATGGGGAAGAACTATAAAAAGTCATGAGGAACATTACTGACCATAATGGGGTTCCCTCTCGGTGAATGGGAAGACAGACAGGCACGGCCGAAACTTGCAGAGTGAGACAGTTGTGTCACGTGGCAGTAGTGTCCCATGCGGCAGGCAAGGAGAGCATGGGTGTTTTTCCCGAAACAATGACTCCTCAAATAAAGGTAAGATAGGGATTTTATTCAGGGAAACACACACACGCACACACACACTCATTTCTGAGCATGCTCAGTTGCAAGGTTAAGGAATAAATTCCTGAGCAAGCACAAGTTAAGGCTATAATTTTAGAAGGAAAAATAGGAAACACACTTTTTAGCATCCTTGGCTCAGGGTGGTTTTCAGGTTTGAGTTTCTTCTCTGGTTTGGTTTTAGTTTTTTTGCTTATGTCGTTTTTAGCGGTCCAAGGAATTGAACCTGGGTCTTCTCACACGCCTGGCAGTGCTGGACCCCTGAACTACAATCCCGACATTCTTTTTACTTTTTATGTTGAGACAAAGTCTAAGGTGAGCTGGCCTGGAGCTCATTTTGATTCTTCCTGAGCTTTCAGTCCTCCTGCCTCAGCCTCTCAAGTAGCTGGGATTACAGGTCGGCAGCACCAGGCCTGGTGTTCAGACGGTTTTCAAGGGCGGCAGTGCTTGAAAAGCATCACAGTAATTAATACAAGGAAGCTACAGTTGAGAAACCACAGCTAAACCTGCAGGCAGGAGCAGTAACGACGACCTCCTTTGTTAGCACAGACAAGAAAATCGGCCAATGGAGTGAACAAGAAAACAGAATAGAACAAACTGATAAATCTGCTAATAAAATTCTGTTATCAAAGAACTAGAGCAATGGTTCTCAACCTTCCTAACACTGCAACCCTTTAATACGGTCCCTCATGTTGTGGTGACAACTAACAGTTATCAAAGAGTTTGTTGGGCTGGAGAGATAGCTCAGTGGTTAAGAGCATTGCCTGCTCTTCCAAAGGTCCTGAGTTCAATTCCCAGCAACCACATGGTGGCTCACAACCATCTGTAATGAGGTCTGGTGCCCTCTTCTGGCCTGCAGGCATACACACAGACAGAATATTGTATACAAAATAAATAAATAAATAAATAAATAAATAAATAAATAAATAAATAAATAAATAAGAGTTTGTTGCTACTTCATCACTGCAATTTGTTACTGTTATAAACTGTGATGCAAATATCTGATATGCAGGATATTTGATATGCGACCCCAATCAGGTCACAACCCAGAGGTTGAGAATCACTGAGTTGGAGGCACCTCAGTCCACAGATGAGGTGGCCTGAGGTCAGAGACGCCTCTCCTGCAGCACCTTCCCACACCACAAACCAAAAACCAGAAGAAAGGTTCAGGGTGATTTAATAAAACCAGAGTTGCAAAAGGAGACTTGACAGTCAAACTAGGAAGAGAAACTGGATTCCTCCAGCCTCCCCACTGAGACATTTTATGAATGAAAATTGTGTTCCGCCCAAATTGTGTTCCCCCAGTATGACTTGTACCTTGGACATGAAACACACACACTCTGTTTTCTCAGCCAGCGGAGAAGAAAGATTAGTCTCTCTCTGTTATTGTCACTAACTCTGCAGTCTGTCCCTGGGTGGCTCAAAACTTGGGACTGGTGTTGGAGACAGGAGTGAACTAGCTGCATTTAGTACTGGGAGTCCGTCTTTCAGCATCTCTTAGCTTTGGCTCGGGAAAGAATAGCTAATCATATTTTCTCTCTTCCGCTTATTGTTTTGATTGTGGCCAGTGTCTAGGCCAGCTGTGCTTTCTCCAGGGTCCGTGTTTAGTTCATTAACAACAAGCAGGTTGAGGATCGCCTGTTGAAATGCCAGTGTTTGTTCTTCTCTGTCTCTGATACTGAGGACAAAAACCAGGACCTGGTACATGCTAGACAAACGCCATCCCACCACTGCCCTGTGTTTGGAAGTGTTACGCTGTCCCCTTGAGAGTCTGCCTGTTCTCCCAATTCTCTAACTCTTTGCCAGTACCAGCACTTCAGTCTGAAGTCTAAACATCAGCACAGAGGGCGTGGCCACTCCCTAAGTAGAGAAAACTCAAGAATAAGGCTATGTAGAACCATTCATCCTGGGGAATCAGAGGAATAGAGAGATGTCATTACAGCACACGGAGGCTGTGAAGCAGCAAAAGGATGGATGAGTTACACACAGCTTGAGTGGGAGGTCTCATTGGCGTGACACTACAGGAAGCAGGGAGACCATGAGGTGTGTTTTGAAAACATGTGAAACAAAGGTCAAACCTGTCCACTTCCTAAAGATGGAAGCGGACAGAAAGAACATCCCGGAGGAAAGGTGAACGGCAGTGGGCATCAGTGAGAAGCAGAAACAGACACGAGAAATGTGCATGGCCCAACGAAGATGCTGACACACACACACTCAGGCGTTTCCTTCTGCTAATCTCTGTACTCAGGCTCCAAAAGTGGTTTATTAAAGTAGAAGAAAATAATAAAAATGCAAGGAGACAGAAGCCTCAATTCTTGCTACTGTCTAAAGAATATATAGTTGTATTTCCATTTTAACTACTGTCTCAGATGCCTGTTACAGAGCTCTCTCCCTCTCTTGTTTATCTTAGTCTTCTTAATATTCTGGTCGTGTCTTAAGTAAATGTCTTACTCCAAGCTGGAAAGAATGCCCAGCAAGCAGAGATGCCCGCCACCCAGCCTGGTCCCATCCCCAGATGCCACATGGTGGAAGGAGCAAACAGCTCAACAAATTGTCCTGACTCACACACATACTGTGCCACGTGTGCACACACAAATTAAGTTCACTGAAATTTGATATTAGAGAAACGACCTGCTGGAAATGAGCAATTTCTATACTCACACTTCCGGGGGATAAGAAAGTGAGAGATGACACTCAGTACTGATAACCGTGAGAAACCCTCACGCATCAACTGAACTCTTGGTAAAGAAAGCTATGCACATCCTGCCCGGTGTCCCCCTTCATTTATCTTTGAACAGATAACCGAGACTGCGCAGCCTCTAGTACTCAAGCCCCGACTCAAGTGCAGTCATCATCAGGGCCCCGACAAAGTGGGAGAAAATACCACCACGCCCATAAATGATGAGCGTCCTCCCCCAGGAGCAGAGCTGAGATGGTAGGGGGGTGGGCACTTGAGTCTCCACCACTTCCTTCTGTGAACATAAAACCCAAATTCAATTGGCCGGTGCCTTTGGGGTGTTAGCAACTTACCACTTACTTGGGTGGGCTAGAAAGGCCAGAATACACTCCCTCTAACACATGACCTAACAGAAACAACTAGAATAAATATTTTCAATTTCTCTTATTTTATTCACCAGTGTGTTTATTAAATATTTGCTGAATATCAGTACTATCTTAGATGCCGAAATGGAGTGGCAGAAGAGTGGACTATGAAAAACAAACACGGCAACCCAGCATTGTCAAAAGACGAAGACTTGCTTCCATTTTGCTGTGGACTCAAAGGGCTTCTCCTCACCTGCGTCCAAACTCTCCCAAGAAGAAATAATAAAGTCGTCTCGCTTACGAGGCATCAGGACAGGACTCAACCGTATAAATTACTTCTGTCAAGTTTCCTCTATAAAAACCCAGGAGATGAATGACTATCGCTGAGTTAACATACAAAGCACACACTCACCACACAGACCAGAAACTGCCACACATTGGCACCTTCGACCACACCCATGCCAGCTTCTGTGAAAAGGCAGGTTAAGTGCTGGTCTTTGAGCAAGTGTGGAGAGCTGGGTGGCAGAAAGTGGCACACTGTCCTCATCCACTTTCCACGCCTTGCAGGCACGGCTTCTCGCAGCCAGCAGTGTTGGAGAATGAAACTTCATGCACCAAGACCCACGCACAGCGACAGAACCTACATCAGCTCACGTATTCCGTATGTTTCACGCCAGGACACAGAAAAGGACCTCACCAAAATACTACATGCACACGTTTCTACAGACTAGGTCAGAATATAAAATAGAAATGTAGCAGAATGGTGGTTTTTTAACTTTAATTGTGACGTATTTGATTTCAATTAAATGATACAAAACAATTGTGCCTATGTATGGGGTACAGCATGATGTTTTGACACCTTCATCAAATGTCAATGATCCCATCAGAGTGGTCAAGTACATCCATCCTCTCAGGAAGCACCCACAGTCCTTTATTGAGCTATTTTTAAATCCACAATAAATTGGTAGCCATGCAATAACTATTGGTCATTATTGTCACCCCACTGAGCTACAGAGCACCCCAGCCAAATCATGAGCCAGCCTCCCCCATTCCATTACTCTTCTGGACGCTGTGACTATTGCATTTCTCCCTACAAGTATGGGCAAGCTTGTTTAGCTTCCAAGCAGGAGTGAGAACATGAGCTGTGCGTTTCTGTCTAGTTGATCGGCACGTAACCATCACTGAACACGGCAGGGCTGTGTTCTTCTTTGCAGAGGAATAGCTTTCCGCATGTCCTTGACAGAGACAGCAGAGGTGGGGAGGAGGGCGCCAGTGTGAGCTTCTACAGCGAGAGGCATTAAAACAGACTTTACCTATTTCATTTGCCCAGATCCAGGCTTTAAATGGCTAACATAACACTTACTTAAACAGTCTCCAAGAAAGCCCAGCAGGAAAATGCCAGTCCCCAGAAGGCTATGCTAATCCACTGTCTGACAGCATATCATAGCAGGTTTGGCAGTTGTTAAACATATATTTGTGAACAAGGGTTTTCTGGACCAGTTCCCTCTTTTTAAAGACGTATGGCAGACCCAAGGCTCAGGACATGGTGGCATCTGTCAGTGTACGGCCTTCTTACAGATCCACTGCAAAGGAACTTCACAACTAGAGGCTTGAAGGCCAGTTCTGTGGATGGTACCGCACCTCTGTATCAAACTGTTAGAAAAAATCCTGTAAGAAATCAAAGGCATCAGTCACTTCGAGTAACATGCACAGTAGAAGACCTGAAAGGGTGAGAGAGAAAAAGCTGACTCTGTCTCCTTCTCAGACTCCTCGGGTCCCCAAATGGCAGAACAAAAGGCTTTATCCTCCCCTTGAAAGTGTCACCACAATTTTGACCTTGCTCTGACCACCACTGTTCCTGGCTGTCTTTGTCTCTTCTCCTCTCTATTTTCACTCTTTATTGCCTGCCCTGTTTTCCTTGTTTCCCAAGCCCGAGGGTTTTCCTCCCTTCTTCCTCTTTCCTCACTGCCCTCCGTCCTTAAAGACTGTACCTTAAGCTTAGAACTGGGCCATCTTCCCACCTCCAGCCGTCCTTGTTCCTCAAGCCGATCCAGTAAAAGGTTTTGTCCAAATGCTTGCGGATGGGGATCTAAGCAAGAGATTGAAGATGGTGAATCAAGACAGCAAAGGTGCAGGGACACCAGGGACCACTGGAGCGGTCACAAAATCATCCTGTACTCTCTCAGAACTGGGTGAGGACCGAACACCTGTACCCCAGAATTCGTGCATTGAAACCCTGGCTTCCAGTGTGATGGCATCTGAGTCAATTAGGCTTATGTGAGCTCATAGGATGCAGCTCCCATGATAGGCTTCTACGGCCTTAAAATAAGAAAAGATCGGAGCTGAAGCTCTCTTGAAAGCCAAGGAAAGACACCCTTGGATGAGCTGAAAGTGGCTCTCTGCAGGGACCTTAACTTTGGGATCCATCCTGGTCCCAGCACTGTGTCTGTTGTTTCACCCACCCTCTCTACCAACCACCCTATCTACGGGGTCTTATCACAATGACCCAGATTACTAATCCCTCTGTTAGCTTCTCATTCGAATGGGGTTCGGAGAGCTAGAAATCTGTCTATTGCAAGGAGCCACTCCCTCCCCCCCACACACACACACACTGACCTTTGGTTTATAAGCACATTCTTAGAGATAACCGATAAGCTATGGTCGCTGCTCCACCTTCCATGGCTACTTCCTTTCTGATTAGATGGAGTCTGATAGGTATTCAACAGAAAGCGCAAGCCAGCTGCAGAGGCGCTCATCTCACTCACCCAGTGCACCACCTATGGTTACACTCCTTAATCTTGTCTTTAACAAGGGGGTGGGAGTGCGGTAAGGCAATGGGCCTGATGGCAGAGTTAAACTAAGTATACCCGCGTGTGTGCTACCCCCGGGCCAAGACAAACGATGCTCCGCTCTAGACAGTGGTACAGTCAAAAGAAGATGCTTGTGCCCTGAGGAAACTGCCCAGTACATTCAACAGAACAAGGACTAAATCTGAGAAGATTAATCTTGTCGTAAGGTTGAGCATTCACATGATGAATTTCCAGTATTTTCCAGGGACAGCTTAATTAATTGAATTTGGGCTGAATGACTTGCACGACCTCTATGGCGTTTTAGATTAGCGTTTGTTGAACAGCTTCTTTTGGAGAAAAGTCTTTTATTAGGAATCAAGAAAACCCAGTGAAATTCCAGCTCTACTGTTGCCGTGATACTACTGACGTCCCACTTGGCCGTCACTTGTGTTCTATTCCTAGAAGACGGGGGCTGAAGAGGAGGAGCGTATGGGCTCTGCTGTGGATGGTGTTCTGTTGCCGGATGGCAGTCTCACCAGCAAGAAGAAAGGGTTCTACTCAGAGTAAAGTGAAAAACAAACTCTCTGCATGCCCAGGGTCGGCACTCAGCTGGAACCCTTCTGGACTTTTAAGGCAGAATCACCTCTGTTTTCTCTTCACTGAGGTTCAGGCTATAAAACCCTAAGACCTTTACTATACGTACAAAAGCTGGCACCATCTGTGCCCTGCCAACCACTCAGTCACCAGCTTCAAGCCCATCAACCTTCCTTTTGTTTTTGCTTTTTGTTTTTTGTAACAGACCAAGAACATCTTGCATTAGGTCTGCACAGCTTTTCCTTCTCCCTGTAACACCCTTGCCCTAGATTGTCATACGGCTGTCACCGTGCAGGCCTCAGTCCAGCTCTGAGGGGTCCACGTAAAACAGCACCCACAGCCACCGTTACCTCAAGGTGCACATTGTCACCAAAGCATGAATTAGCACTTTTGTTCATGACTTCATCTCTTCTGACTAAAATATAATCACTGGAATGTCAGGAGTGCTTACTTACAATCTTCCCAACACCTCGAGGAAATACAGGAAACTCTGTGCAGTATTTTTGGGGAGGCAGACTGTGGAGTCAGCCCTCATGCTACAGAGGCAAAAGTCTCCTAAACAGAAATCTCCACCCCTTCTGCTTTGCCTGAGTCCTAAGGGTGCATGCTGAAGTAGCAAGGAAGAACAAAGGAGAGAGACAGAGACAGAGACAGAGACAGAGACAGAGACAGAGACAGACAGAGAGACAGAGAGAGAGAGAGACAGAGAGAGACAGAGAGAGAGAGAGGAGAGAGAGAGACAGAGAGAGAGAGACAGAGAGACAGAGAGACAGACAGAGAGAGACAGAGAGAGAGAGAGGAGAGAGAGAGACAGAGAGAGAGAGA
>NW_004949099.1:36127042-36131063 GCF_000317375.1 Microtus ochrogaster
AGAGAGAGAGAGAGAGAGAGAGAGAGAGAGAGAGAGAGAGAGAGAGAGAGAGAGAGGCTGAGACTGGCATTCCAGTGCTCAGGGTGGCTTGGGACTTCATGCCTTTCTAAGCCCACTTGCTAAAAAGCCCGCTTAAATGAAAAAGAGAAAGGTGTGCTGTCTGCTTTCTCCCTGGCTTACTAAGAAAGCTGGGGCTGGGGTTCCATGGTAAAGCGATTATCTAGTGTATGCAAGGCTCTGGATCAGCCCCTCTCACCAAAAGAGAGAAGAAAAATATTCATTGCATTTTCTCAGCATCTCCAAAGGAGGAACCAGAGCTAATAAGGCAGAGAAGGAGGAAGACCTAGGTCAGAGTGGTAAGGAGCACTTTCATGAACTCCCTGCTTGCTCTGGCTTGTTGTGCTCAAGACGCAAACAATGCTAAGCTACTCGACCAGCCCTTTCTACAGCATGAACCCAGATATTCCAAATTTTCACCGTATCACTTATAGTTGAAGGACATCCCATGTGGAAAGCGCCTTCAAACACAGATGAAATTATCTTTCTGTCCTCTGATTGGTTGATTGGGGTATGTGGGCACACGTACACGTGTCTAACTGAAGAAACAGCATGAAAATATACCCAAGGGTGTAACTCAGGACTCTTATCCCACAAAGAGAGTGTGAAATGGAACACTTGGCTGTTGTGTCACTTCTGGAACTATCAATGTTTGATTGTACTCCAGAAAGGGGAAAACGCAAAAACTAAAAGTAACAAAAATATTTGTTACTTTTAAATTTTAATTAAAAAGTTAAACCAAATACATACTTTTCTTTCCTTTTTATCCTTTTCTAAGGTTACTATTTAAACTCTAAGCCAGGCATGGTGGCACACACCTTTAATACCAGCACTCAGGAGGCAGAGGTAGGTGGATCTCTGCGAGTTTGAGGCCAGCCTGGTCTACAGCCCGAGCTACATAGAAAAACTCTATCTCAAAACCAAACAAACAAACCCAAAACACCCATATATATTGCATATACAATCTATTCTATACTATAGGTAAACATACAGACATATATATATACAACTTAAGATGATTATGATGATAATGATAAGATACTATTTTTAATTAAAATGAAACTACCATTAAAGCACAAAAGTATACCCCTTAAGTTTCCAAATTAATATGGTTCATGGAATGCACCTGAGCTATTTTAATACATATTGAGGAAAGCCAGTCACACAACAGAACTATTAAATAGTCCGATGTTTTGATAAATCAGCACAGTTTTAATGACTAAAACATAACCAAGTTACCCCCCCCAAAAATAATTTGTGTGAATATATCATGACTCATAATAATTAAACAAAGGTAGAATTTTATCTTAAGAATTTGAAAAGATTTAATCAATATTAGGATAAATCATCATCTTAGATAATCTCTAAAAATAGTTTCACAATTTTATTGTTTAACAGTTACCTACAGCAAGTTAGCACTAGATGGAAGAAATGAAATCGTGTTGTGTGCTAACAGCGCGGTGTAAAGCACAAGGTGTCAACACACCCTAGACACACAGGATGTGCGTCTTTAAACAGAAGGCCTCTGGTTTTCAAAACCCTAAGGAAAGAAGTTTTTCTTCATTTGAAATGAAAAACATGAGAAGCACTTAAACCAATGCATCTAAGTATTAACTTGAAAAACAGTAAGCTTCCCTGAGGTCTAAAAACAATGGAATTTGCCGCTTTAAGGGGGCCCATAAATAAACCCGAAAGGACATTGGGGCGAGGAACCACATTGGTCAGCTGATTTGAAAATAATTGTCACCAGGCTCAGGACATAGCCGAAAAGAAGTCAACTAAATTTTTAAAAAGAATAACCATATAGCCTCAGTTTATAGCAGATTAATTCTGAGGATGCACTTTACACCAAGGGAGTGCCAGTTTAAAACGTTTAAATTTTTATTGCATTCACTTACTTATTTATGTTAGAGGAAGTGGACAAGCCACAGTACACAGGTGTGGAGGTCAGAGGACAATTCGCGGGGGTCATTTCCATCCCTCTACCGTATGGGTTCCAGGGATCGCACTCCGGACTCGGGTTGTCAGGTTTGGTGGCAAACACCTTTGCTGGCTGTACATTGCTTTTTCTTTTTTTGGTTTCTTAAGACAGGGTTTCTCTGTACCTTTGGATCCTGTCCTGGAACTAGCTCTCGTAGACCAGACTAGCCTTGAACTCATAGAGATCCCCCTGCCTCTGCCTCCCGCGTGTGCCGCCACTGCCCAGCTCACTGCATCATCTTGATGCCCTGAAAGTTTTCGGTTTTCATAGATTTGTATAGCTATATAGAGTCTCACTCCATAGCCCAGGATGACCCAAAGCACATGCTTCTCCTTGCTTCAGCCTAGTGAGTGGTGGAATTACAGCATGTTCCACCAGACCCAGATTTTTGCTTTTAAATATGGTCTTTTGGTGTTCTCCAGACCAGTGTATGAAACTGGGAATATTGCTTATGCTATAATATAGTAAGTAAGCCATGCCTTGAGAACAAAGGAGTAAAACAACAGTCGAGCAATGAACTCTGATGATATAGATATGAATAATTTGCAATAGTATAAATCTTGATTTATTGATACAAATTTAAGGTCAATTTTGTTAAATATATATATGTATAATTCTGATCTTGATTAAGGTATTGTGATTATGTAATGCATTTAAAAATGTAATGTATAATTAGGGAATATAGGTTGTTAATGGATAATCATCTATAATAGTCAAGTTTGTAGTCATGTTAGTTAGATTTTCTAGATGTGCATAGCTATATTTCAGATAAGAATTCTTCATATCTTTCAAAGACTATAGAATATGGCATTTACTGTTTTAATAACTTAGGGCTTTTCATGACAATGAGACACATCTGTTCCTAGCAGCACCAGCTACTTCAAGAGGAAGATAGGCATCAAAGAGGCTCCTTATGGAGTTGGTTAGCCATTTGGGCAAAAAACTGCTCTTGCCTAAACTGTTACATAAACTAAACATAAAGAACCCACAGAGAGAGGACTGCTAAACTTGGTTAAAGGTGAGATGGTCCTTCGGGGTTCCTGCTTTATAAGAGTCTGTGAAACATTCTGAAGGGTACAAAAAAAAGTGACTGAACTGTCTTTAAAGTTTCCTGCTGCATAAAAATGTCTGCTGGATACTATGGGCCTGTAGGCTAAAGATGGATGTCCCAATGGTACAAAAGAATTTTGGGTGACTGTCTGTCCAAGCGGCAAGATGTCTCTGTCAATTCTAGAATTTGGAAGTTGCTTACTTCTTGTTTACTTAGGTAATATATCCTTCTGGAGTCTTTGATGGGGTTAAAAAATGAATAGTTATAGTTTTCTTTAGTTATGATAAAAGATAAAATAGATACAAAATAGTGTGGCTGTAATTCTTACTTGATAACTGTTTTGTTATATGTAATTTTATTATGTTAGTGTGACAGCCTTTCTTTTTTGTTTAAACAAAAAAAGGGGGGAAATGGTGTAGGAGGTACTTCTGTATTTATGTTGCTTTCATTGGTTATTAAAGAAAACTGCGTTGGCCTTTTAATAGGACAGCAGCTTAGGTAGGCAGGGAGACAGAACAGAATTCTGGGAAGAAGGACAGACAGGCAGACACCATGAGTCTCTGGCCTGAGACGGTCGTAGGTTAGAATCTTGCCGGTAAGCCACAGTCACGTGGTGATACACAGATTTAATAAAAATGGGATAATCAAGATGTGAGTGTTAGCCAATAAGAGGCTAGAGCTAATGGGCCAGGCAGTGTTAAAATAAATATAGTTTCTGTGTTATTATTTCGGGTATAAGCTAGCAGGGCAGGACAGAACAAAAGGGCCCGCTCTCTCCCTATTACACTCTGACAACCCATGCAGATCATTTTGTTATAGACTTTGACAAAAAAAGTGAAGAAAGAAAGAAAGAAAGAAAGGAAGGAAGGAAGGAAGGAAGGAAGGAAGAAAGAAAGAAAGAAAGAAAGAAAGAAAGAAAGAAAGAAAGAAAG
>NW_004949099.1:36131163-36141930 GCF_000317375.1 Microtus ochrogaster
AAGAAAGAAAGGAAGGAAGGAAGGAAGGAAGGAAGGAAGAAAGAAAGAAAGAAAGAAAGAAAGAAAGAAAGAAAGAAAGAAAGAAAGAAAGAAAGAAAGAAAGAGAATCAAGCAAGAGTCCACAAGAATGTGGAAAGTACCATCAGTAGTAGCTGTTATTAAATCCGTCAGGGGCTCCTGACACCCTCCCCCGCTGACTGGAACCCAGGGCTCTGGGGTTAAGAGAAAACTGTCTCATTTTGAAAACGCAGCAGAGTAACTATTGAGTGTTCTCCACAGTGGGTACAGGATTCAGGGAACAGAAAGAAAGAAAGACAAAATTCCTCAAGAACCCAGTCCTCCTCTGCACGGAAAGACAGCTAGAGCCGACTCCCAGACACCCGCAAGTTAGCCCTTTCCCTAACTCCTCAGCATACAGTGTAATTTACGGTGCTGCTGGAGCTAATTCTCTGTCGCTATGTGTTGTGACGCACTGATGCTGTGTCTGGAGTCTGAGGGACAAACATTTCGAGCGAATTGCTCACTTGTTTAGTAAGATCCTCAAAACAGCGATAGCAAAATGAAACTAGCTGCTCTAAAAGTTCCCGCAGACAAGACTATTCTTTTCCTGTGCAGTGAAGAGATTCCGGGGTATCTCTTCCATTCTGGCTTAGAGAAGAGATGAAGGAAAAGCAAATCTCTGAGGAATGGTTTGGAATTTAGATCCTTCCAGAATTTCAAGTGTATAAGTGTTCTTTTGAGAGGAAATAAACTAAATATCTCATCTTTTCTCAATATAGCAATTAGCAAGCCAGGTATGTAGTGGACTTCTTTAATCCCAGCAGATTAATCTGAATAGAAAGCTGAGTCTGGAAAATCATGAATTTGAAACCAGCCTGGGCTACAAAACCCCTATCTCTCGATTACCAATACGCTATTCCCTACGTTTGATCTTATCCCCTCCAAATTAAAACAAATCAAAACAAAAAATAATCAAGAAATTAACACTAAAAACCAAATATTTCTTATTTTCTTCTTCTATGTGAATTGTAATCAAGTTTGACCAAATTTGTGCCAAGATGCCAACTCCTGACACTGCTAACACCCCCTAGGACCAGCAGAGGCATGGAGAAAGAACTTAGGAAACAGGACCCCCACAGTTTTCTCTGCCTCTTAACTCAACCTTCTGGACATTGTTTCCAATTTCGAACTTACTGAATTCCAAAGAGTGAGAAGAAAAGACTCAGCTGAAGACATTTAGCCCCTATGTGTGGCCCTTTTGTCTTTGAGCCCCTTTCCCTCCTGAGTTCCACTGACTCCGCAGAAATCATTGCTTCTTTGTTGGCCTGTGTGTTTCAGGACCTAATGCCTTTTAACTAAGTCTGGGCTTTTGGTCTAGTTCTTTGCTGCAATGCTTGCCACCCCCTTACCTCTAACACACACACACACACACACACACACACACACATACACAAGCACGTATATAAGCACATCATACATGCACACAAACACAAATAAATAAATAGTTCAAATATACACACAAGAAAATAAACAATTGTTTATAAAAAACACACATACACAAATGCCAATAAATAAATGTTTAAACATGCACACATGCACACAAGAGTTAGGAGGCTGAAGCAGGAAAACCACAAGTTCAAAGCCAGCCTGGACTACACAGCACAGTCTCATCTAAAAAGGGGGAAGAATGGGTGAGGGGAGAGGAAAGAAGAGGGGGGGGAAATGCTCTATACTTTCTACATGGTTTTATTTACCACTTCCTGGTCGTCCAGAAACGTAAGGAGATGTGAGCCTCTGTCGACACAGAATTCCAGACTAGAATTCCAATCCTTTTTCTCCACTGAGAAATAGTAACAGTGGCTACCATTCCTCACCCAGAGGTCAGGGCAGCTGGAGCAGCTGGGGCAGCTGGGGCAGCTGGTGCAGTTCTTGTGGCCTAGAAGGAAGAGGACACAGCTCACATCATTGTTGGACCAAATGGTCCTGGAAAATAAAAGGGAGGTATAAGAAAACATGGCAACTCCAGTGTCAAGGAAAACCTTGCCCTACCCCTTTTCACACTACGGTTTAGAGAAATCTGCAACACACATGGCCTCAAACTGAACGGTCCACAATGCCCAGCTCATCACTTTGGATGTGCACACCATGAAGCAAACTTGGATTCTGATGGAAGGTCTGATCTGCCTGAGGACTGTGGAGGGCCCACGACACTGAAAACCGTCCGTATCCTTATGATGTATGCACATTGTGTAAAGGATGCCTGCAGCTGCACAGCACACTTCTATGTACTGCGTTCACATCCCCAGTATAGCTACATGGACAGAAGAACCCTGCCAGATGTCCAGCCCCAAGACAGCATGCCATAATGTGCACTGGAAAAGGAAACAAACTAGAAAAAAACCAACCGATATGGTCATCTGGAGCCAACAGAAATTAGAAAAAAAATTGTTATACTCAATAAAACTGACTTACTTGAGTATGCTTTTTTTCTGGCAGAAAAGCACATCAGATGCTAGGATTCTCCTTGCTGAGTTTTTCTAGAAAATGCACTCCTCATTCCTTTAAAGCACTTGGAACGAGAGGGCGCTGTGAAAATATCTCAGGAGACTTCAGTCTACTGGTTTTCTCCTTCCATGAAACACATTTGCATAAAATTGCCATGAGCCATTCTACCACAGGACCACAGGAGCACATGAATACAAAGAACTATGGTAGACTACACACTCTAGGTCAGGAACCAGAAAGTGGGGAAGGAAGGCTGCACGTGACACCAGGGTTGGGGTCTGCAGACTGAGGTGCTATCTAGTTGCATTTTGGGGAATTGCATCTTTTCCAGACAACTGTGGCACAATCAGCCTGGATCAAAAAGTCCCAAGTTCCTGGTATTTTCTCTATGGAAAGTTAGGGCTCAAATACAATGTGGAGAGCAGTGCTGAAGCTTTAGAATTCTCTAGTAAATTCTGTAAAACCCTGTCATCAACTGTCATCTTGATTTATAATATAAAGTGAAAGGCTAATCTGAGGTGAAGTTGGTACTTACCACAGTACAGGATCCGTTGGTACATCACTAAACTCAGGAGGATCACAGTCAAAAGCCCCAAAGCCACAGTCAAGAGGCAGGAAAGACGGGGCCTCTGTAAGACAGCTGCAGAGACACAATCCAAAGCAAGATCCTGAGTCAGACACAGAGGCTCAGGCCAGAACCTCTGGTATATTAAAGCAGTTCTGCCTGGACAGACAGAGACCCAGGCCACACAGGTTCCTTTCCTGATTGGGTCTAGCGCTTGCTCTCAAGTTAAAGGAAACTCTTGCCTTTGCCATTGTGGCTTGTATGCTCGCACACCCAAGTGTGTGACACTTGGGAGCTAGTGTGTAAACAGACTCTGCCTTTGGGGAACTGAAGGACAATTTGCCATTATTTACAAGAATTGCAAAGTATTTTGCCTTTTGGCCCAGCAATTTCTCCTCAAGAAACATTTTTCTACAAATATGCAAACATGTGTAAAATATCATACTCAGAAGACAGTAATATCTATAGGAAGAAAAGGCCAAATGTCTAAATCTATCAACTAAAAATACAGATTTTTATCAGAAAAGACCAGTCAAATATAATTATATCCACGAAACAC
Source organism: Microtus ochrogaster (assembly GCF_000317375.1). Classification (NCBI taxonomy): domain Eukaryota; kingdom Metazoa; phylum Chordata; class Mammalia; order Rodentia; family Cricetidae; genus Microtus; species Microtus ochrogaster. The sequence goes on from NW_004949099.1 coordinate 36,134,793, forward strand.
ATAGCTTCTGAAGAGGAATTTCTTTAAAAAAAAAAAAATACAAAGTGATTTTTCGATATATTTTTCGATATATAGCTAAAAGAAAGACATATTCCTCAGAACAGGGAACAATTGCTATAGCTGAAATCTATCCAAGATCACTTCTCTGCCTTTTGGCTAAGGTCAAACCTGGAAATCCCTGAAGGCATTCCATAGTGTTTCCCTTTTAAAGAGGGTGGTTAAGAGAAGAAACAGAAGCGAGATGCTTTCGCTTGTTTTCTTTTGTATCCTTCAAATTTTAAATAAATAAAATTTAAACTGAAACAAAATAGCCTTCATCTCAGAAGTAGATGATAAAATCCACCTTGTTTTACATGTAACTATTGGAAGTATAATAAGTATAGGTTGGCCTTCTGTTTGAAGATGGACCACTGTGTCATAATAACCATGTGGCATAGATCCTCTGGGAATCCTGCATCTAGAGGCAGAAGAATCAGTAGTTCAAGGTCTTCCTTGCTACACAGCAAATTTGGGGCCAGCTGGGGCTACATGAGACTCTGTCTTAGAATGAAAGAAAAAGAAAGATAATTTAATTTCTTAATTTAGTCTCATATATCTATTCAAATTTTAGATACACTATTCTTATACATTGCTATCCATGAAAACATCTCAATTTCTTAAATTTCATAATGAGAGAAGCATCATAAGAGTTCAAAATGAAAAGGGAACGCTCCTGCATTGCTGGTGGGAGTGCAAGCTGGTACAACCCCTTTGGATATCAGTGTGGCAATTTCTCAGAAAATTAGGAAACAACCTTCCTCAAGACCCAATAATACCACTTTTGGGTACATATCCAAAGGATGCTCAATCGTACCACAAGGACATGTGCTCAACTATGTTCATAGCAGCTTTGTTTGTCATAGCCAGAACCTCGAAACAACTTAAATGCTCCTCGACCTAATAATAGATAAGGAAAATGTTATACATTTATACAATGAAGTACTACACAGCACAAAAAAATAATTACATCTTGAAATTTGCAAGCAAATGAATGGATCTAGAAAACATCATATTGAGTGAGGTAACCCAGACTCAGAAAGACAATTATCACATGCACTCACTTAAGTGGTTTTTAAACACAAAGCAAAGGAAACCAGCCTACAAATCACAATGCAGAGAACCTAGACTACAAAGAGGACCTTAAGAGAGACATACATAAATCTAATCTACATGGGAAGTAAAAAAAGACAAGGTCTCCTGAGTAAATTGTGAGCATGGGGACCATGGAAGAGGGCTGAAGGGGAGGGGAGAGAGAGGGGAGCAGAGAAAAAGTATAGCTCAATAGAAACAATTAAAAAAAAGAGATCAGCATGATAAATATTTTGACTCATGAATCCCAAATAACTATCATTATATGAAACAAACTACAACAAACAAACAGATTTCACCTTTAATCCCAGCACTCAGGAGGCAGGAGCAGGTGGCTCTCTGTGAGTTCAAGGCCAGCCTGATCTATGTAAAGTAGATTTACATAGTGGGTTCTAGGACAGCCAGGGTTACCTAGAGAGACCCTGTCTCAAATAATAAATAAAGATAAAGTAAATAACAAATACACCAAATTTGTGGCATAGATACCTTTTTTAAAAAAATTATGGTTTCCTCACCCCCTGAGAAAGGAATTAGCTGTTTAGTCCTGGCTGAACCGGAACCTGGCTGAACTGGCTGGCCTTGAACTCACAGAGATCTGTTTGCCTCTGCCTTCTGATGCTGGGATTAAAGGTGTGCACTACCAAGTCCATCTGCATGGACAACTTATTAATGAAATAAAAACCTCTCATTTGTAGTTGTTTGCTAAATGATAAAAGGTATCCACTTATAATTATTTAAGTAGTCACCATCCAATTTAAGAAAATAAGTAAAACGGAAATTTTAATTTATTTTATGTATGTATTAGTTTTAATTATTATTAGGTTCTTTACTTAACATATAATATATGTTAACATAATAACATACAATATTATTAAGATCTATACTTTAAATATACATTTCTTTTGACTTAATATTTCTAATCCTTACAAATTAGAACAGATATAATAAAGGAAAAAAATCACACATATGAAAATGTGTAGCTCTATACAGTGTATAGAAATAGAAATGCCCATGATTTAGAAAATCTGGCAATGTTTTCAAATGGCAGCATTAAAAACTGTAACCAAAAAAAGGAGACCATGATGAGAAACTTATATAATAAACAGAGAAAGTCTGCAAAACTACAAAAGAGAACATATCTTCTGGAGTTACCTGCTTGAGATGTAAAATCAAGCATTCATTTTGGCATTTCCGTTGTTCCCTGTCTCAGATATGAATATGCATAGAAAATGGCTTTTGTGGGCGTTACTGTTGGTGTTCCCTGGCCCCCCAGGTCCCAGGGCCAGCGGTCAGTAGCCTTCAGCACCTTTTATGCTATCACCATTCAGATGCAATAGGAGAAGGGGGTGGGCGACAGGAAACAAATCTATGTTTGTGGGTCCATTTCTTGTCTCAAGAAACCTTACCGGTACCCTCAATAAAGCTGTTGTTTTCGTCACTCCATGGATAGAGAAGAAGAGATGGCAGGATTTCAATAGTTACAGTAAACTGCTCCAAGCCTGACTGCAGACAAAACTCTTACTTTCAAATAGGATCAATAAAAAATAGCATGCTTGTCTACATGTATAAAATTCTTAGAAATAAAGAAAAAAATTAACCAAAAAAAAAAAAAGATGGCATTGCCATTGTTTGGCATTAGCTGGAATGGCAGGAGTATCTAGAAAAGAATTTTCTTTTCTTTTTTCCTTTTTTTTTTTTTTTTTTCTCGAAACAAGGTTTCTCCGTAACTTTGGTGCCTGTCCTAGAACTAGCTCTTGTAGGCCAGGCTGGCCTCAAACTCACAGAGATCCGCCTGCCTCTGCCTCCCGAGTGCTGAGATTAAAGGCTTGCGCCTCCACTGCCCAGTTTAGAAAAGAATTTTCTGAGACCAAGGTCACAGCTACACTCCACGCCAAAGGTCCATATTCCACAGCAACACTATAAACTGAACCAGAACGTGTTTCTTCAAACCCTCGATTTGCTGCGCTCTGTGCCCCCCTCCTTGTCCTCCTCTCCACTCACCCTTGAGCTTCGATCTGGAGCCATCTGGGACTTGAGGCGCAGCAGGCAGCTCTAACGTGTAGTAAATATCGCTGTCAGTCATCTCGCCGCCGACTGCCTTTCACACGAGGGTGCTGAACGAGAGCAGGGTGAGAGAAAGCGCCGGTGAGGAAATGGCCCATCCTGTAAAACAGCGGCAGGAAACTTGACAGAAACAGAAGCAATTTATTCAGGAAATGATTCAAGTTCCAGGGCTGCTACAGAGCTTGATATTCAAATTGTCCTTTAAAGGCGGCTGCGGCACACTCCTTAGATGCCCAGTGGACACACCCCGACTCCCAGGCTCGTCTTGCTCTGCTGGGACAGCGGTGCTCACGGTGCTCACGCCCACGCTTCTGTACGGATTTGGCACTGAAAGTGAGGAGTTCCCAGCCCTCATCAGAGTCTCCTTCCCTTCTGAAGAGACTGACATCAACTAGAACTGATTTCATCATTCCGTGGGCCTGCTGAGTCGTGATGAACGCTTGTGTGATGATGGGCTGCTGGCTGCGTGGAAGAAACAGACTTGGAACGGAAGAAAGAGACTCCCACGTATTTGGGGAGTGCGGCACACTATCTAAGCCCAGAACATTCTTCCAGGTGTGTGTGCACCTTTATTCCTCACCGTGGCAAATACACCACGACCTTTTCACCTTGCTTTATCCTTCCGTGCAAAGACAATTACAAAGAGAAACAAAAGCCAATGAACTATCAGCAATGGCTTTCTAGTAGGAGAAAGTAAAAATATTAAAAACTAATAAAACCTCACATAAGAAAACATGAAAATTGAAAAACAGATAAGATCATTGTTCTGGCTAGTTTATTGTCAACTTGACGTAGGTCAGAGTCATATGGGAAAGGGGATTCTCAGCTGAGAAAATGCCTCCATAAGATTGGCCTGTAGATGACTCCTTAGGCATTTTCTTAACTAGTGATGAGAAGGGAGGGTCCAGCCCATTGTGAGTGGTGCCATCCCCAGAAGGGGTCCTGGGGTGTGCAAGAACACAGGCTGAGCAAGGTAGAGGAAGCAGCACTTCTCTGCATCAGCTGCTGCCTCCAGGGCTCTGCACTGTTTGAGTTCCCGCCAGCTTCTTTCATTGAGGGACTGTTAGGAGTTCAAGGCCAGTCCTGCCACACAGTGAGTTGTGCTGTGACTTGGGTGTATTAGCTGGTTTTCTTATTGCTATAACCAAATACCTAACAGCTGAAGCATGTTGATGGAGGAGAGCTCATTTTGGCTCACAGATGAGGGAATGCAGTCCCTCATGGTGGAAACGGCTGGGCTCACTGAATCTGCAAGGCGGGTCACAGAGCCACCGGTGGACGCTGATTCGCTGCTCAAGTCTTTCTTTTTGAGTCTAGGACCACGTTTTGTTGCTGGTGCTGCCCACATTTTGGGTAGATCCTCCCACCTCAGTAACTCCCTCACAGACATTCCAGGAGGTTAGATTCCTAGGTAACTGTACAGCAGTGGTCCCCAACCTTCCGAACGCCGTGACCCTTTCATCTGGTCCCTCGTGCTGAGGTGACCCCATTGCTATTTCATAACTGCAGTTTTGCTACTATTATGAGACATAATGTCAATGTCTGATTGCAGGATAGCTGATGTGTGAATCCTGTGGTGTCACGACCCACAAGTTAAGAACCGCTGTTCTAGATCCTGTCAAGTTGACAACTGATATTAACCATCACAAGTCCACCCCTTGTCAAGTTGACACTCAGACATAACGCTTTTAAACCACAGTCTGAGGAAAACGCATTAAGTAGAGATAATAAAATTGATGGGAATCCGTGAACAAGAGCTGTAATAATTACAAAAATATGCTGAAACACTTTTAAAAAGGGAGGGGGGGTCAGAGTGAATAAAAAGCTTAGAATCTCATCAAAGAACTGGAAACTACAAAAAAGAATCAAACAAACGTTCTGGAATACTATTCATAATCTTTAATTGAATATGGTCAATAGCAAATTGGAACATTCAGAAGGAAGATCAATGAACATAAAGAACTTGTAGGATAATACCAAAATTAGGGAGTTAGCTTAGGTCGTAAAGTGCTTGCATGCAAGCATAAGGACCTGAGTTCAGATCCCCGGCACCCACATAAAAACCAGTCATGGTGGCATGCATCTGCAATCCTGCCCTGGGACAGCAGAGACAGGAAGATCCCCAGAGCTCGCTAGCCAACCAGCCTTGCCAAATTGTTGAGCTACAGTATTATTATTAGTTGACCAATTTCAGAAGACACCCAACATCAATCTCTGGCCTCTACATTCTCTCTCTCTCTCTCTCTCTCTCTCTCTCTCTCTCTCTCTCTCTCTCACACACACACACACACACACATACACATATGCATGGGGGTAGATAATGTATGATGAATGTCACCAGGTGAAAAAATAGATTATAACAAATTCACTATACAGGACTGGGAAGGTTGCTCAATGGTAAGAGCACTCGTCACGACACATGCATGAGGACATGAGTTCAAATCCTAAGCATTCGTGTAAAATTTTATGCAAAAGTGGCATGCACCTGCAGCCCCAGTATTGTGCTGAGTCAAGACGAGAATTGCTGGAGCTTGCTGGTTGCCAGCCAAGCTCCAGATTCAGAGAGAGCCTTTCCAAGGGATAAAGGAGAGAGTGACACGGCGGGATACTCAGCATCCTCCTCTGGCCTCTATGTGCATGCTCCCTTGCACACACACACACACACACACACACACACACACACACACACTACACAGACTCACACATACAAGCAAAAGAAAAAGGAAAAAAAGAAAAAGAAATATACAAGTCAATGAATGGTAAACAAAAGAAGCCTGAAACAAAGTATTAGCTTCCTATAGTCGCTTTAACAAGCCACCTATGACACACTTAAGAGCCACAGTGACATAAATGTATTTTCTTGATGTTCCAGGGGTCAGACATCTACAGTCACTGAGCTTGCTGACTGTTCTCCTGTGGGAACAAGCAGCTTCCTCAAGGCTGCCTGCTTTCCTGGACTTACGGTTAGTCTACCACCTTCCAAGTATCATTTCTACTTCTACTTCCTCTGTAGCATCTCCTTTTTCTGACTCACTGGCTCCCCCGTGAGTACATTGGGAGCACAAGGGCGATGCAGCATAATCCACACATAAATCATGGCTATAAACCCAGCACAGCACTTGTGAAACTGAGGTCAGAGAATCACAAAGTCCCAATCAGCCGAAGGGTATAGTGATGAAGTGTTTGTGTGTGTGTGTGTGTGTGTGTGTGTGTGTGTGTGTGTGTGATGTATATGTGTGTATGTTTTCTATATACATAAGTCAATCACAACTACAGAGCACCTTTTGCCTTATAAGGTACTGGGAGCCATTACTAAGCCTGTCACAAACGGTCAGATTAACATAAAATAGACCCAATCAAAGATATCTTTCATGATATTAGTCACAACTCTGAGCCTATCTAACAACTACAAGTGAATACGCATATCCAATTCAAAATTTCAGAACACTAAAAATGAAACTTACTGAATTAAAGCAAAATCAACAAATACATAACCATGAGTTTTTGCTAAATTCCTTACTACTACTACATTTTGATTTGGGATTTTTTTTATTCTAAGCACTTTTCTGTTTACTCTGGTTTTAATTTGCTGTTATCAACTTTCAAACTCTGATTATTTTTCTGTCCTATTTATTGGAAGTTGCAATAGTTCTAAGCATCATTTAGCTAATGTTCTTCAGTAACTGGTAAAAATACCAGGCAAAAAAAAAATCATTAGTAATTTTAGAAAACCATTTCTTACTAATGATCTTTCTTTTCTTTTTTTTTTTCTTTTCTTTTCTTTTCTTTTTGTGGTTTTCTGAGACAGGGTTTCTCCAACTAATAGCCTTGGCTGTCCAGACCCCTGCTTTGTAGACCCCTGAGTGAACTAAAGGCATGCGCCACCACACCTGGACCAATGATTTTCTTCTTCCTCCTCCTCCTCCTCCTCCTCCTCCTCCTCCTC
>NW_004949099.1:36142030-36146647 GCF_000317375.1 Microtus ochrogaster
CTCCTCCTCTTCTTTCTTCTTCTTCTTCTTCTTCTTCTTCTTCTTCTTCTTCTTCTTCTTCTTCTTCTTCTTCTTCTTCTTTGTGCCAACATTAACTTTATTTAATGATTTCCTTCATGATGAGGAAAATGCTACCCAGATAAAAGACATCAGATGTTGGCTCAATTCTACACAACAGCACCGCTCTGGAGCCAAGAGAGACATGCTCACCATGGCTTAACCTAAGAAATTAATGACAGCTTTATTTCTTCTCTCTCTCTCTCTCTCTCTCTCTCTCTCTCTCAAAATCATCTAAGAGGGACCTCACACTGTGATTTTAGGCACTCCAAAAACTATCCAAGACCCTGAAAGTATCCTGGGGTCACCACTCTTGAGTCCAGCCTTGGATGTCAAAAGAAAAGCCAGTCGATGGGTGCTCTCATTAGTCCACTGGGCTAATGAACTTTGGTTTGGACATTTTCAAAATACCAGTTTTGGGTTTTGCTGAGTCTCTGCCTAGGGCTTGTAATGAAAAACTTCTGCTTTCTCCTTTCTCTCGTGTCTCTTTCCAGGCTCAAGCACTTCTCTAAATTACTTGGAATGAGTATAACTTTTTTCTCTTTTCTGTGTGCATGCTTTCCCTAACACTTAGCTTTCTGGGCTTCCTCACTCTCCAGCCCTCTGCTCCTCACCTGTGGTGACTTCTGTCTAAACTCCATTGCCAGTTTAAACAGTGTAGCTTTTTTCCTTTCTCTTTTCCATTCTCTTTCAACCAGCAGCTGCCAAGATTTACAGTCTGCCTGCCCTGGAGAGTTTTCCTTTAGACACTAATAAAATTGTCCTTGCGCTTCAAAACAATCAGTAGTAATAGAAAGCATTTCAACCACATCATCAGCCACATTGACCTAATTATAATTTGCCCCAAAATTACATTGAACACGCAGAGAATAAACACTTAAATGGTGTTGATGAAAAGCTGACTGCGTGCTTTTCAGTTTTCAGCCATAGCAGGAAAAAAGCTGCCAGTTTTCTGGGCCACCCTGCCAGGGCAAACTCTGACCCTTTCAGGCAGGCGGTCCAACTGAGTGTGGTCTGTGAGCAGAATGCTGCAGCTTGCTTGCTGGCAAGGACCTTGAAATGCCGTAGAGTTGTGGCAATAAACCTGGCTCTGGCAGGTACCTTCCCCATGAGGCTGGAATCTCAGGAAGCTAAGAAAAGGGCTGGATCCAGCCGTCAAAGCCATGGCTTTAATCCTACCCATATTGCTTGGTAAACTAAAGACTCAATGTGGTCAGAAAAAGAGAGAGAGATACAGTAAAGATATATTCAAAAATGAAAAAAAAAACCTCTAAATGGTTTATGTGTTAAAAATATATGCAGGCGGGGCTGGAGAGATGCTCAGTGGTTAAGAGCATTGCCTGCTCTTCCAAAGGTTCTGAGTTCAATTCCCAGCAACCACATGGTGGCTCACAACCATCTGTAAAGAGGTCTGGCGCCCTCTTCTGGCCTTCAGGCATACATACAGACAGAATATTGCATACATAATAAATAAATATTATATATATGCAGGCTAAAAGTTGAAGTCCTTAAAAATAAAAAAGAGAGTAGTTGGGTGTGGTGGTACATACCTTTAATCCCAACACTTGGGAGGCAGAGGTAGATTGACCTCTGTGACTTCAAGGTGTGGTAGCACAAGCCTTTAATCCCAATGCCTGGAAGGCAGGGACAGGCAGATCCCTGTGCGTTCAAGGTTTGGTAACACACCTTTAATCCCAGCACTTGGGAGGCAGAGACAGGAGGATCTTTGTGAGTTCAAGGACAGCCTGGTCTACAGAGGGAATTCTAGGACAGCCAAAGATACACAGAGAACCTGTCTCAAACAGTAAAAGAAAAAATAAAAGAAATACAGGTTAAAATAAAGCCACTTAAAGATGAAAAACACACAGAAAATCTTGATACTGTATGTTATTATGCTCTCTTTGAATTGTTTGAATGCTGAAGAAGGAGCAACAGCTCCTAAAAGATATTTCTTATGAATGCTACTGAGCTAATCCAAGATAGTTATTTTAAAAATACCTTGACTTCAAAATTGAAGTCAAAAGGTATGTTACTTTGGAGAAGAGATTTTGCTTTTGTTTCTACAGAAAATGAGAGGTTGTAAATTCATTCTAAGTTAAGGAAAATCCAGTTTGATCAAGGAAGACCACCTGAGAAATCTCTGGTAGGAACAGATGGCCTGGATGTCTGAGTTCTACATCCAGAACAGATTCAAGACTGCTGCCTGAGATGATCAAGACTCACAGGATACTCCAGTCAGGACTTGATTATAACTCTAAATTTTCTTTAGGTCCCTATAAGATTATCAGTGCCCCCAACCAGCAGGAAGTAGCCTGGAATACTACACCCACATTCCCCAAAAATGGACTATGGGTATTTTTCTTTGTTTAAAAAAAGAGGGAAGTGGTGCAGGAGAATTGTATGTATTCTATCAATCATGTATTTTAATAAAACACTGAGTGGGCAGGCAGGAAGTACAGGCAGGTAAACCAGACAGGAAGTAGAACAGGAGAATGCTGGGAAGGAGGAAGCCCATTCCTCACATTCCAGCCTAGACCACCAAGAAGCAACATGTGATCTGCCCTGCTGAGAAAGGTACCAAGCCACCTGGCTAATGTAGATAAGAACAATGGGTTAATATGAGTGATAAGAGCTAATAAGAAGCCTGAGCTAATGGGCCAATCAGTTTATAACCTATGTAGACCTGTGTGTGATTTTCTTTGGGGCTTGCCAGCTGTGGGGAACTGGGTAGGACAGAAACCCCAACAAGCAGGCCCCCTTATGTTACATGTAGTAATAGAAAGCATTTCAACCACATCATCAACCACATTGATCTAATTAAAATTTGCCCCAAAATTATATTGAATATGCAGAGAATACATGCTTTTTTTTCAAGTTTGGAAAAAAAAGTTAATAAAAACAGATGGTATATTGAGCTATAATATACATTTCAATGAATTTGAGATACAAGGACATTTTCATCTTTATTCGTTAGTGTGTGTGTAAGAGAGAGACAGAGACACACAGAGAGAGAGGGGACTTGGGATCACACACATGTCACGCTGTGCATGCATAGGTCAGAGAACAATTTTGCAAAGATGGCTTTCTTCTTCCACTTTCCAGTATATATTCCGGGATTTAATACAGGTCACTAGGCCTGTGCAGAAAGCCCTTCACCATCAGAGCCATCTCACATCCTGATGTTAGGATATTAGACATACATACACCAGAGCTACCTCACATGTTAGGATATTAACATACGTCCACCAGAGCCACCTCACATGTTGGGATATTAGACATACGTCCACCAGAACCACCTCACATGTTAGGATATCAGAAATATGTCCACCAGAGCCACCTCACATGTTGGGATATTAGACATATATCCAACCAGAGCCACCTCACATTTTAGGATTTTAGACGTACGTCCACCAGAGACACCTCACATGTTAGGATATTAGACATACATCCTATAGCTGCAAAGGAACCAACAACAAGGAAAAGAATCTCCACATTAAAAACTTGGAAATTGAAACCCACTTCTAAATAAGTCATAAATCAAAGAAAAGAAAAAGAAATACTTCAAACTGTGTGCAGTGGAATGTATGTAGCATGATTAATTAATAAAATATCACCGTAAATGTGAACATTAGCTAAATGATGCTTAGAACTATTGCAACTTCCAATGAATAGGAGACAGATAAAAATAATTGGGGTTTGAAACTTGATATTAGCAAATTAAAACCAGAGTAAACAGAAAAGTGCTTAGAATCAAAAGAACCCTAAATCAAAATATAGTAATAGGAATTTAGCAGAAACTCAAATTTGGTTCTTATATGAGATTGAGATTGATAAAGCTCCCATTAGCGAGAGAAAGAGGACACTGGTCACAGGTCAGGGTGAAATCTAATAGTGTGTGTGCATGTGTGCACCTAGTGCCCTGGCTCCCCTGGGACTGGAGTTGCAGACGGCTGTGAGATGCTGTGTGGGTGATGGGGATCAACCCAGGTCTTCTGGATGAACAGGCAGTTCTCTTAACCTCAGAGCCATCTCTCCATACCACAATGATTTTTTTTTTAAAAGGAAAGAACAGAGCATTGCTTTAATGCCTGTAATCTCAGCATTCAAGAGGCAGAAGGAGGGGGACGATGGTAAATTCAAGGTCAGTCTGGGTCACAAAGCAAGATGGCCTCTACCACCACCTCCCCAAAGAGGGAAGATTGGAAGCACTAAGTCTACCTTAAGGAAAAAGGAAAAGAACAAACTACGTCCAATGTTAGAAGATAGGAAATGATCAAGATCAGAGCAGAAATACAGAATTTTCAAAAATGAAAACTAGCAGTTTTGAAAAGCTAAGTAAAATCAACAACCCTTGGGCTGGTTTAAGCACAAGAGACAGGCTTGACCACTAAAATCAGCTTTTGACAATGTGGCCATTGTCACAAAGTAACAAATTAAGATATCCATAGATCTAGGAGAGCCTTCCGTCACTGAGAATCTTCTAGAATATAGATATAGGAGAGCCTTCTGTCACTGAGAGTCTTCTAGAATACAGATATAGGAGACCTTCTGTCACTAACA
>NW_004949099.1:36147043-36155166 GCF_000317375.1 Microtus ochrogaster
TTCTAGAATACAGATATAGGAGAGCCTCCTGTCACTGAGAGTCTTCTAGAATACAGATATAGGAGAGCCTCCTGTCACTGAGAGTCTTCTAGAATTTCTTTCTTTGGTGCTGTGTAGCAAGCTTGCAAGAGGGGAACCCTCCCTTTGCCTAATGGCTGAAGCCTCCTCAGAGACCGAATTCTCCTCAGAGATACCACCTGTCTATCTACCCAGGGAGCTAAGAATTTCCCTAATATGGTCCAGCAAGATGGCTCAGAAAGTAAAGGCAATCACCACCAAGGCCACCTGAGTTCAAGTCCCAGGCCTACCTGATGGAAAGAGAAGAACCAACCCAAGTTGCCCTCTGACCTCAACATATACATCACATTACAAAAGCACCAATTCTCTCTCTCTCTCTCTCTCTCTCTCTCTCTCTCTCTCTCTCTCTTTCTCTCAATAATCTCCACCACAAGTTTCTTACTCCAAAGGACAAGCCATTTCACTGTCCCTCTTGAACCCTGAATTCTAAGAACTCGGATAATGGCCCTGAATCTGATCTGCTGTGCTCAGGGACTGTAGATCCCCCAGGGTTTGGTCTTAGACCCTGGGCTGAGTCCAATGCCCACATACACCACAGTGGGAGAGCATTGCTGAGCCTTAGATGGGAAAGCACGCTATCCCAGGGAGCTGAAGAAGTTTAGAAGTGAAGAGGTGGCCTGTTTGGGACAGAGGCAGGAAGGGACTGCAGAGAAAAGTCATCTACATACTAGAGGAGTGTGCTAGGACCGGGGTCAAAGGTGAGCGCACCTCAGAAATGGACTGTCCAGTGGAGATCCCATGCCTCTGCTACTGCTTTTTCATACCCACACTGGCCTCTCGGACTGTCAGGACATCTGTCATCTCTGGACTGAGTAAGACTTACCACTGAGTAAGATGCTTCGCATGGTTTAGGGTCAGACAGGTTCCCTAAACAAACTAAGCTTAAAGATGCTTAATTCCTGCCCGTGGTGTGATATCCTTTGGGGCCACATTCACCTTGGCCCCCACACTCTCTCCTGGTTCACACCTTCTTCTCCCCTTAATAGCCTCACAGGTTCTACCCCAGACTGCCCTTCTGAATCCAGTAGATCCCCAACTGAGGAATATCTCCACCCCAGTGATTGCTACTCACCACCAGCCAGTCCTAGCTCACCTTAAGGACCCCTGCTCCTTCCCTTCCAGATCCCAGTTTCCTGTTTCTGAGACCCTCAGAAGAGGCCTCAGTCAAGCCCATTATTACCTGCCTTTTATCTCAGGGACCTCTAATTCCTGTGGACTCGCCCTGCGACAGCCCCATTCTTCCTGTGTGTAAGCCATCTGGTGCTTACCGTTAGTCCACGACCTATGCCTCGTTAATGAGGTGATTACTCCAACACATCCACTGGTCAACAGCCTGTAAAACCGGCTTTCTATCATCCTCCTCCAGCCTCCCACTTTACCGCCCTGGACCTGAAAGATGCCCTTACTGTCCCCTTACACTCTGACTCATGCTTCTTCTTTGCCTTCACCTGGAAGGACCCTGACACCGGGTCCTCTGGCCAGCTTACGTGGACTTACTTCCTCAGGGCTTCCGGGACAGCCTTCATTTCTTTGGTCAACCCCTGGCTCGGGATCTTTCCACCTTTGACCCCGGTCCTAGCACACTCATCTAATATGTAGATGACCTCCTTCTCTGCAGTCCCTTCCTGCCTCTGTCCCAAATAGGCCACCTCTTCACTTCTAAACTTCCTCAGCTCCCTGGGATAGCGTGCTTTCCCATCTAAGGCTCAGCGATACTCTCCCACTGTGGCGCATGTGGGCATTGAACTCAGCCCAGGGTCTAAGACCTCTGACAGAGTCCAAGCCCTGCGGGATCTACAGTCCATGAGCACAGCAAATCAGATTCTCTCTGATAGACAGCCTGATAGGATTCTTCTACCACTGAGTCCCTAACTTTGCCATCACAGCCACACCTCTGTACCCAGAGGACAGGGAGACCCTCACGGTGCCCCTCACACACCTGGCAACCATAGGCTGCCACTTCCTTTTACTGCGGGATGTCCTCCTAACTGCCCCCTCCACTCTTCCAGGCCCCACTAGACCTTAGCACCTCTATACAGATGAAAGGTTGGGAGTGGCCATTGGAATTCTAGTCCGGGGTCTTCGGATTAGGCGGTTGCTTTTCTGTCTAAACAACTAGGCCCCACCATCTGTGGATGGCAGCCTTGCTTGAGAGAGCTCTAGCAGCAGGGGCTGAACTCACCCAGGATCTTCTCAAGATCACCCTGTTCCAGCCAATCACGGTAAACTCCACCCACCACCTCTCAGACCTCCTGAGTTAGTTTCTCTCTCTCTCTCTCTCTCTCTCTCTCTCTCTCTCTCTCTCTCTGTCTCTCTGTCTCTCTCTGTCTCTTTGTCTCTATCTCTGTCTCTCTGTCTCTGTGTGTGTCTCTCTCTCTCCCTCTCCCCTTGGGCCCTCATGAGTCCAAGTCTTTCATTTATTGTTTCTAGAAAACACAAATTACCGTGGTCTCCAGGCCTGCCTTGAAGCCTGAAACCCTCCTTCCTATCCCTTCCTCCTCTGGTACCCCCTCATGTTGTGGAGGCCTTACACTCACCTCAGCCTGGTGTCCTAGACCAACCCCTCACAAACCCCTAACTCACCATCTCTCTTAACAGAAGCTCTTGTAGACAGACCAGGAAACTACCAGGCAGCATATGCAGTGGTCACTTCCACTAAAACAGTTGAAGTGGCCCGCCTGACCATGGAAACCTCTTCACAAAAGGCCGAATTAATCACCTTGACTAGAGCACTCCAAATAGCCAAGGATCAGCAGGGTAACATCTATGCCGACTCTAAGTCTTTCTAATAGCCCACACCCATTCTGTCCTGTGGAAGGAAGGGTCTTCCTCACCACCAAGGGCACTCCCATAGGAGGCCCTCCAGCAACCTGCAGAAGCAGCCATAGCCCACTGCAGGGGACACCAGTCCTCGAGGACCCAGTGGCCTTAGGCAATGTCAGAGCTGACTCAGTATCCTGGACACTGGCCTCCAACTCCACTGAATTAAAAGAATATATTTTGTTTTGGGCACCCTCCTATCAGCTGCTATCAACCAGAGGAGAGAGACAAACTGTTGTTCTTTTGGAAAACTACAACTCCCAGACTCCCCCTGGACTATGGTTGCCTGTGCGCGCACCTGCGCGCAGGTATGGGATATTCTTTCCAGATTGCCTTGTGTCCCCCGTTAAAAGGCAGGGCCACACGAGGCCCCCTCTCCTCGTCCTGCCTTTTCCTCGTGTGTCCCACATCCTTCGTCCTTCTGTATTTCCCTCACCCATTAAAGTGGACCCACGTGGGAGCCGCCGTGTCGTGTCTGTGTTTGTTCCGCCGTGCGTGTCTGTCCTGTGCCCCGTGTTCAAGAAGAACACCCCCTGCCCCCCCTTTTATTATTTTTTAAGAAGAACACAAACTCCTAAGAAAAAGGGGGGGCCATGTGAAGGATGGATGGATCTACTTAAAGAACCTTATCATCCTTCCCCAGGACCAGGTTCTCTCCATCATTTCAGACACCCACCAGACCTTACACATAGGCCTCAAAGCTTCCTTCCACTTCTTAGATCCCCTCTTTGGCCCCACCCATCTTCAAGCCCGTATTTTACAGGCCCACTCCTCCTAGCAAACATGTCTGCTTATTGCTCAGAGGCAGCCTTCGCTGAGACTTCGCGGCCAGCTTAAGGTCTGATGTGATGGCTCAGGTACCCCTTGAACACATTATCCCTCGATTTAGGTGCCACAGACCAACCAAACAGACAACAGGCCAGCCTTCGCTGCTAGGGTCATGGAGCTTGTGTCAGAAGCTCTCAACATTTCCTGGAAGTACCACATTCCCTACTGTCTACCATCCTGGGGAAAGGATGAGAAGACCAACAGGCTCATCAAACGATAGCACCAACTCTTCTTTGAACTCAGGTTATCTCGGCCCTCCCTTCTCCCCATTGCCCTTACACACCTCCGGGCCACCCCACGTTCTCCTGCAGGCCTAAGCCCTTTTGAACTCCTTTATGGAAGGTCCTTTCTCCTCAACCAGCACTTCCCAGCCCAAACACCTCCACTGCCTGGGTACCACCCTACCTCTCCCTTTTGAGGTCCCTTCTCCAGTCACATGCTGACAGCTATCTGCCCCCCACACCAACAGATCCAACGGCTCCTGAGCCTGCTCCACTGTCCCCTCTGTATGAAGTGAGGATGGACATGACCGGTCCAAGGTATGACTGAGGGGGAAGGTTTTTATTTTATGTGTGTGTGTGTGTGTGTGTGTGTGTGTGTGTGTGTGTGTGTGTGTGTGATAAAGAGTACAACCAGAGGCATCTAGAAGAGTCGAGAGCAGGAGAGAAAGCAGTAGACTTTTCAACATGGCCAGGAGACTAAGCTGGCCCATGAGAGGATGGGGGGGGGGCGGACAGCAAGAGAGGAAGAGAAAAAAAGAGAAAGAGAACAAAGAGGAGAGAGAGTCAAGAGAGAGGGGGCCAAAGAGAGTCAAGAAAGAATGGCAAGAGAGAGGGAGGCA
Organism: Microtus ochrogaster; assembly: GCF_000317375.1. Lineage (NCBI taxonomy): Eukaryota > Metazoa > Chordata > Mammalia > Rodentia > Cricetidae > Microtus > Microtus ochrogaster. The sequence continues at coordinate 36,151,611 of NW_004949099.1, forward strand.
AGAGGACCAAGAGAGGGCCAAGCAGGTCAAGAGCCAAAATGGCAGGGTTATATAGGAATGATTAGCTACAGGGAGGGAAACCCATGAGCTGGAGTTTAGGGTAGGGTGTAGAGGGTAAAAAGTGCCACGTGTGCACAGATAGGCACCAGAGAAGCCAGGAAAGCTAAGCGTGCAGGCATCCTTCAAGGGAAAGAGGTGTTTAAGCTGTCCTCCTTCTGGAATGCGGGCCACGGGTGTAGTTCACAGGCTGGTGATCTTTTTGCTGTCTGATGAGCCAGGCTTCGCCCACGTCTCCCAGAATTTACATTTTACTTGTCCCCAGTCCCTCGCCCTCTAAATCTTGAGCATCGTTTCTAAACTATGAAACTCATTCTTGTGAGTGATGTCATTTGTACTTTTCAACAGCCTAAGTGACTTCTTTGTTTGTTATCTTTGGGCCAGGCCAATCCTGACTCCCACAAGGACTATGCTTACCTCAGTCACTCTCCCTAGACCCTAATCTTTAGCAGTGTTTCTAAGTCAACAAGAATCTATCTTAGGAACAAAGCCATATGCGTTTTCTAAAGAGCGGCAAAGTAAACGTGTCTTAAGCTTTGTTGCATTTGTGGGACTAAGTTAATTGTTATCAAAAAATTTATTTCCAAAATTGTGCTGGGCTAAAATAAAGGATCTGGTGGTCAGACTGTCAAAGTATTGGTTCAGCCCGGTACCAGAGTTGGGCAGAACCAGTTTTGTCCCTGTCTCTTCAGGGATTCTTCCCAGCCTGCAGTAAAGCCTGCAGGGAGCCTCCACAGTAGGAAGCGGGGTAAGAGGGCTGAGAGGAGCCACTGGTGCATCCTGGAAGCCAGAATACACTTTGGTGTGTTAATAGACAACTTGGCTAGTCGTTTGTTTCCTGTTTCCTTTTGGACCCGGCACCTGTCTGCCCACTTAATCAGCGGACTTCATAATGCTATCTCAAAACAACAGCAGACCCAGACAGCTTCATGCAACGCAAAAGCAAACCAAGAGTCCTGTAGATCGCTTTCCCAGCCACTTCATCTGCTCCTCCAGCTGGCTCGGTCCACCTACAGTCTCTTCCTTTCACAGACACACTGGGGGACCTAATTCTCCACCCCTCTCTCCTCTCGTCCCCTCTTTCTTGCCAGTGCTCAGTCCTTGTCCCTCAGCAGGAGGACACCCAACTGCAGTTTTTCTCTGTGGGAGTTCCCAGGGCTGCGGCTGAGGACAGTCTTTCTCGGGAGCCAGGCTAGGGCGCGGAACAGATACGGAAAGTGTAAGGCACAGGCTGGCTCATCGCTGCCACTTCCTTTCTTTCTGGGAGGTTCTCTGTAAAAGCATCCCCATTTCTGTATCCTTCTCCTTGTTCCTTGCCCAGCACGGCTAAGCCCCGCCCTCCTCTTCTTTGTCAGTCCCGCTCTCCCGACTCCCGCCCCAAACCATCCTAGCTTGTCGGCCATCCTCCTCTCTCTGGTCCTTCCTCCAAAATCTTACTCCAGCACTGCTTCTCTCAACCGGAAAATTCACCTCGCCTCCCCTTTTAATTTTCCTCCTGTCCAGAGAGAGGAAAAGTCAATAGCTACCTTCTTGCCTTCTCTAGAATGATAAGTTCCTCCCCATCCCCCTTGCAGCTGATTTGAGTCCAATCTCAGCCTATGAAATCCCCCTCCAGGTCAATGCGCGTTGATCTGACCAGCCGCAGCTCTGAAGTGGGACCCTGCTCTACCACCTCGCCCAGAGAATCAGATTATGACCCTCACTTCCTTGCACTCAAGCCTGGATTGCGTTTGGAAAATGTTCAGTTTAAAATGTGTCCAATTTACCCAGTCCCAAGCTACTTTATTTAGCCTGCAAAATGCTTTCTTTCAGTAACACAGTCCACCTTCCTCAACCAGTTTCTTTCTTCCTCTACCATGCTGCTTCTTTCTCCTCCTCCCTGCTCTCCAATTAGTTTCTTTTCTCCGCTCTTCCAGCCTCGGAGCTGCAGCCCCTATACACACACACACGCACACGCGGGCACGGGCACACACACACTCACACCTATATCACAGCTCTCAGTTATGAGCTATAAACCAAAAAAGGGCTTAAGACCTCCCAAATGTCAAAATTCCCTGCCTAACCTCCCCACCCACCACATACACACTTATTTTCAAAGTCCAATAGAGGCTTCAGAAATCTCATGCAACGCTCTCCCAGTGTCCATCATGTGTTATTTGGTTTGCTTATTGACTGTGGCTGTGTTTTGTAAGGGTCTTATGTGACCTGTGGATGTCATCTTGAAAGACCCCCAGTGAGGGGAGACTCTCACTCATGTCTCGGGATAACACGACACCCCCCCCCCCAGTAACTCATCCTTGCTGCAATCACATGAAGTTTATTTGACAGGTACCAGTGTACTGGGGCCGAGACTAATAACCCACACAGGGGAGGAGTTCGACCCTGAGTAACTAGGAGAGGGGGTTTTTAAGGGAAGAAACCACAGCCCAGTAATCCAAAGGGGTAGGGAGGGCATCATAGAAAACTCCGAAAATACCAATGATAATCACAAGGGGGCAACTCCCTGTTTCTTAAGATTATTCTCAAGATTACAATCTAACTTTAATCTTCAGCTAGTTCCTGAAACTGAACCAGCTAATCCTAGATTTCTGATTCTTCCCTCCCTGCTTAGATTTTTGGCTCTATTTTTTCCTGCTTGGGGAGGGGGAAGGGGGTCTGGATTTATCCAGGTCTTTCAATCTTCTGTCTCAAACGCAATCTAAATAATAAGGCCACTTTTAAGGTTATCACGTATTATACACCTGATTTTTAAGGTGTGCGTATATATGTTTTAGTATGTATGTGTATGTAAACTGTTATGTCATTCAAATCCACTGGGAGAAGCCAGAGACTTAGTGAAAGCACCAGTATTAGCACAAGACACCCCAAGACCAAGTTCTCAGCACAGAGGAGATTTGCCCCAGAGGGACAAACGGCAGGGAATAGGAGACAGAGAGATAGAGGACCAGGGCAGAGGGGAAAGGAACAAGGGAAAGGGGGCAGAGGTATTTGTCCCAGAGAGAACTGCCTCTGGATAGAGAGGAAACAGGTGTAGCCCACAGGCAAAGGGCAGTTTATGAAGGTAAAAGGGGAAACTCCGTGTTAGGATGAGGTGTTTAATTTTGATTGGACAGGATAATTAGGATAGCCAAAGGGGACTTTTGATTACTGGACTTCAATACTTTGATAGCTGGACCTTGGTAGTCAGCCTAGGGAGGAGGGAGTGGCCAAATAAGGGACTAGACCTTGATGGCTGGCTTCAGAAATGTTAAATACTAATTTAGCAAGGCAGAGGGAATCAGGGAAGGGCAAGGCGGCCAGAGCCACGTTTGTCACACTCTGGGGTCCTTTCACTAAGACTCAATTCAAATTTAGATTAAGTGAATGTATTCTTACTGTTAGCAGAAGGGTGATTGTCAAACAGCGTGCTGTTGCAGGAGGTCCTTCCGCTCCTCCAGCCTATAGCCGCTGAGATACCAGCCCATTGGGGCGTGGTCTCTCTCCCTTTAAAAAAGCGGCC
>NW_004949099.1:36176900-36178920 GCF_000317375.1 Microtus ochrogaster
CCAATCAAATCCCCGTCCCTCGTCAGCCCAAAGAGCAATCAGGGTTCCCTGCCCTGTGGGAAGTCCAAGGAACCCCCACCTCCATCCAAGTCTAGAAAGGTGAGCATCCAAACTGCCTAGGCTCTTACAAAGCCAGTACGTGCAATAGCATCAAAACCCCCTAGCCATTGTTCTTGAGTTCTCAGTAGTCCTCATTGTCCGCTATGCTCAGCAAGTCAGGTTTTATCCCAGGTTTTTTCAGACCCAGGCCAGCTGGCCTTAGTGGGTTCCCGAAAGAACATCCCCATTGTCTCAGTGTGTGGGTGCACCCCTCGCAGTCCTGAGTTCCTTGCTCGTGCTCTCTCTCCTGCTCCTGATTTGGACCTTGAGATTTCAGTCCAGTGCTCCAATGTGGTTCTCTGTCTCTGTCATCACCTGATGAAGGTTAATATTCAGGAGGATGCCTATGTGTTTGTCGTTGGATTCACCTTCTTATTTAGCTTCCCTAGCGATCAGGGAAATGCAAATCAAGATAACTTTAAGATACCATCTTACAGTCTATTCTTATCTCACCTGCAGGCCACTAGGATCTCCCAGGCATTCCAGAGCAAAAGTCAATGGCCCTTGGAAGTCAGGCTTCATGTTAAGCTTCTTTAGCCATCGCAGGGTCCTGTGTAAGTTATTACTCGGGTCTGAGAACCCCAATGCCTGGGAGAGAGCAGTTCATTTCCAGACAGTCGGAAAAACACAGTGCCATTAGGTTAGGACTCGCTGTCACGTCCCCATAAAAAAAAAAAAAAAAAAGATCTCCTGAGTAGATTGGGAGCATGGGGACCTTGGGGAGAGCTGAAATGGGGGAGGGGAGAGGCAGGGAGGGGAGCAGAGAAAATGTAGAGCTCAATAAAGATCAATTTTTAAAAAGATGACATTTTGTTTAAGGACCTTGGAATTTAAAGCAAGTTCTGACATGTTTCATTATGTTATAAATATATTTATATTTGGAGGTAATAACTAAATTCTACAATGCAATTTCCTGAGTATTCATTTAAAATACAATTGTTAGGTTGACAAAAAAAAAAGGTGTTTTCAGGACTTTAAAAACAAAATAAATCAACGGAGAAACATCTGGTGGAAAACATCTGGAGGAGGGGGAAGGATGAAAAATTCAATGGCTACTTGACAGGCACAGACAGGGAAAGGGGCCACAGAAAGATAATGAAGATGGCAAACTTGCAGTTTCTTCTTTGGCCTTCTGACCTGAGGTAACAGCCCCAGGGCTCCCCCACACACTTTCCCCCCACCCCACCCCCTCCGACCTAGTTTGTCCCTCAGCTGCTGGTAAGCAAAGACCTGTCTGGACAAGCTCAAGGTCTGGCCTGGAATTCTTCACCCAAGGTTGTTGTGGGCCTTCAGCTTGCCTGGGCTAAACTAACCAATTCTGAATGAGGGGAAGAAAACCCCACCCCCTTCTAGCCCACCACCTTTAAAATCTCTCCCTCCCGACCCCTTCCAGGAAAGACGTGGCTTCCTGAGTACCCTGCTTTGCAGAGGGTCATCTCTCTGTGTACTTTACTGTGTGCACGCTTTAGTTTCCTTTGGTATTGGTCTTTGTTTTGTTTTGTTGTTGTCGTTGTTGTTTTTTCCTTCGAGACAGTGTTTCTCTGTGTAACAAACCTAGTTGTCCTGGAGCTAGCTCTGCAGACCAGACTGACCTCGAACTCACAGAGATCTGCCTGTCTCTGCCTCCCTGGTGCTGGAATTAAAGGCATACTCCAACATCGCCAGGCTTGTTGATTTTGGGGTTGTTGTTGTTCTTTTAAAAAAGATGTACCTATTTTTATGTCTATGAGTGTTTTGCCTGCGTGTATATATACCACAGGCAAGCCTGTAGAGGTCAGATGAGGGCATTGGATCTCCTGGAGCTAGAGACAGACCGTTGTGAGCTCCACACGGGTTCTGGGAATTGAACCCCAGTTCTCTTTCAAGAACAATAAGCTTGCTTCCCTGCAAGTGTGCGTACTTGCGTGCATGCTTCCTTCCT
>NW_004949099.1:36179789-36184181 GCF_000317375.1 Microtus ochrogaster
GGTTTTTCGAGACAGGGTTTCTCTGTGGCTTTGGAGCCTGTCCTGGAACTAGCTCTGTAGACCAGGCTGGTCTCGAACTCACAGAGATCCGCCTACCTCTGCCTCCCGAGTGCTGGGATTAAAGGCGTGCACCGCCATCGCCCGGCTTGGTTTGTTTGTTTTTTAAATTGGGGTTACTAACAGGAGTATGGGTGAGGGGTCACTTACAAGAAGCATGGATGATTCAAAGGCTGCATCCTCAGAAAGCCCACCCAACAAAGGTGATGACTCTGAAAAGCTACAGTGCTGGAGCTCTCTACCTAGTTAATCCCAGCAGCTCTTTCTTATCTCAGTTTGGCTGGTCTAGTCTCCATCCCCAGCAACCATCTATTCCCTTTCACACTGTTGGTACAAGCACCCAGGCATCTTTCAAGTTTGTGTTCTCCAGTACACCAACCTTTTGTGACCTTTGGCTTATCCCCTAAGATTCTTGGATCTTCCCTTTTCTCCTGGGAGAAACGTTTCCTTTTGGAGGAATGTTGCAAATCTGAGCTTGCCACATAACAGTGCACTAGTGGCAAAGCTGCTGAAGGAGGTAACAACTGCTCTCTTAATTGGATTCGAGGGCTGCTCCAAAGGAGGAAATTAAGGCCTGATACTGAAAACACCGTCAAAAACCAAGACTAGGGGAAACATTGGCCTTGGGGGAAACCTAATGGCATTGTTTTGCTAAATAGTAGTGCTATCAAACTGCCTTCTAAATAGTTATGTTTACATTCTAGATTTGAGCTACTCTCAACCTTAGTCAAGAAGCTTCTTCTTGCAATAGGTAGAGGTTAATGCAGAGGCTCAGAACTGTTCAAAATGCTGAGGATACGTGACCGGATGCTCAGTTATGGATGGGATGTCTATGTCAACCCCTGTCTCCTAAAGCTCAGGGAACATTCTGGAAGAGGCAGGTGGAAAGAAGAGGAGGAGTGATGTGAAATGCTGTCCTCTGGACATGAAAAGCTGTTGCACACAATCTCACAGCAGCTGTGGTTGCCTGTACACAATCACACCAGTTAAAATTACAGCATCAGAGGAAAGCACCGAAGGGCCCACTCACTCCTGACTGAGGACCTATGGCAGTCAATGGCTGGTAGGAAAGGGACAGTCATTTCTTCCTCAGAGTAGGTGGCTGCCACTAGGTTTCCAGTAACTCTGTGAATGATTCCACACCCATGTGCACATGGGCATCCCTAAATACTCAGTGGGTTATTGCGGGGGGAGGGGACATGAGGTTGGGAAGAAGATGTGTTGAGGGGGTTCCTAATGGAACTTGGAAGGATGGAATGGGGTGGATATTAAGACCCATTGTATACATATATGGAATTTTCAAAGACTTAAGAAAAGGGAATATCAGTTCCCAAGTGGAAGTTCATTGTAACCAGGATTGTTCTACACTCTATTATCAAAATGTGGCACACAGTAATTGCTTATTAAGCATTTTCTGGGTAAGTGATTAAAGCGAGTCAGTAGAAATAAGTCAAACACTCACCATTTTGTAGCATCGGTTAGACTGTAATCTATGAAGCTAAATAATACACAACTATTCAATAGTTTATTCGTAGGCCTGGGGATGTTGCTCAGCAGCTTTGTATGATTGCTTGTTAGCTCTATTTTCCAGTATCAAACAACTTCTATTATTGCATAATTCAGGGTTTTTTTTCCACTTCTTCTCCCTCCTCCCAGAAAATATCCAATACCCAGCCCACATACTCACCAAGCCTAATATAAATGTATCAGTTAAATAATGTAAATCAACTCTAAGATGTGTGCCTGTAATCCCAGCACTCAGAAGAGGAAGAAAGGAAAACCTCAAATTCCCACTGTCCCTGGACTACAGAGCAACATCCTGCCTGGAAACAAAAATGAGCAAAAAAAAAAAAAATTAACAACAACAACACTCACCTCTATCTGGTTTAGTTTATTCACCTGTAAAACTGGGTAAGGTACTTCCTCATAAGTATGGTGGTGCGAGGATTTCAGTGAAGAATACTGTAAACACTTCTAAAAAGTGAGATCGATAGGCAGAAGCAGATGGATCTCTATGATTTCAAGGCCAGTCTGGTCTAGACATTGAGGTCCATGCCAGCCATGACTACCCAGTGACTCCAGATCTATACATCTCAATAAATAAATCAATAAATAAATGAACAAACCAACAACCAAACTATATGACCCAGCTATAACATGACTCGGCACATAGCAGAATGACTCAGCATCCTACTCCATAGACACTTGCTCAGCTGTGTCCATAGCATCTCTCTTCATAACAGCTAGGAAATGGAAACAAGCTACATGTCCTTCAGGTGAGAAGTGGATGATGAAAATGTGGTACCTGCATGCTATGCAATAATGTTCAGCTGTAAAGAAAAGGGGAAAGCAGAATGCTTGAAGGTAAATGGATGGGCCTAGAAAAGATTATATTGAGTTTGGTAACCCAGACTCAGAAAGACAAATGCTGAATTTCTCTTTTATCTGTGGATCCTAGCTCCAAATCTTCAGATGTGAGGATATACACAGAGTAACAGCAGAAACCAGGAAACTATAAAGGAGCTGCATGATGGGGGAGGGGCTTAAGAAGAGAATAGCAGGACCTAGGTGATATGAAGTGGAAAATGGAAAAGTGGGGAGGGGGTTCCAGCTGAGTGGGGAAGGGGAAGGGCAGTCCATACAGAAGGAGGGGGAAGGAAAATGGACAAATAACACCAAGGTTTTATGATAAACCCTTGTGGAAACTTATTTTATATTTTCCTAAAACGATATAACACACACACACACACACACACACACACACACACAGGTGCATCATACCATCTGGAATGACTATTGCTCCCCACAAGTACCATAGATTACAAAAAAATTGGAATAACCTCCTATATCTTATTGAATCACCATGGTTTAAAGCTAGAATTTAACATCACTGATAGCAGAAATGCTACAAAATGATGGAAATTGAACAGTGCTCAGTTGAATCACCTCTGGGTCAAGGAAGAAACAAAAAAGAAACTAAAGACTTCCTAGAATCCAATGAAAATGAAGGCACAATGTACCCAAATCTATTGGACACTATGAAAGCAGTGCTAAGAGGAAGGTTCATAAAGTGGAGAAATCTCACACTAGCAACTTAACAGCACACCTGAGAGCTCTAGAACAAAAAGAAGCAGATTCACCCAGGTGGAGTAGAAGACAGGAAAAAATCAAATTGAGGGCTGAAATCAATAAAATAGAAACAACAACAAAAAACAATACAAAGAATCAATGAAACAAAGATCTGGTTCTTTAAGAAAATCAACAAGATAGACAAACCCTTATCCAAACTAATCAAAAGGCAGAGAGAGAATATCAAAATTAACAAAATCAGAAACGAAAGGGGGTATATAACAAGAGACACCAAGGAAATCCAGAAAATCATTAGGTCATACTACAAAAACCTGTACTCCACACATTGGAAAATATAGAAGAAATGGACAATTTTCTGGATAGGAACTTCATACAAAAATTAAATCAAAATCAGGTGAACAACTTAAATAGACCTATAACCTGCAGGGAAATAGAAGCAGTCATCAAAAGCCTCAAAAATAAAATAAAATAAAAGCCCAGGGCTGGATGGTTTCAGTGCAGAATTCTATCAGAACTTCAAAGAAGAGTTAATACCTATACTCTTCAAAGTGTTCCACATTATAGAAACAGAAAGAACATTACCAAACTCTTTTTATGAGGCTACAGTTACCCTGATATCAAAACCACACAAAGACCCAACAAAGAAAGAGAATTACAGACCAATCTCCTTCCTGAACAATGATGCAGCAAAAATACTCAATAAAAAACTGGCAAACCAAATCTAAGAACACATCCAAATAATCATCCCAGAGATGCAGGGATGGTTCAACATATGAAAATTTATCAATGTAATCTACCATATAAATAAACTGAAAGAAAAAAACCATATGATCATCTCATTAGAAATCCAGCACCCCTTCATGATAAAGGTCTTGAAGAAAGCAGGGATTCACACATAAGTGACCACAAAATTTCTACCATGGAACTCCTACAGCTGATAAATACCTTCAGTAATGCGGTAGGATACAAGATCAACTCAAAACATCAGTAGCCCTCCTATATACAAATGATAAAGAAGCTGAGAAACAAATCATAGAAACAATACCCCTCACAATAGCCACAAAAACATAAAATATCTAGAGGTAACACTCACCAAAAATGTACAAGACCTGTTCAATAAGAACTGTGAGTCTTTGAAGAAAGAAATTGAAGACACATCAGAAAATAGAAGTGGTGGCGCACGCCTTTAATCCCAGCACTCGGGAGGCAGAGGCAGGCGGATCTCTGTGAGTTCGAGACCAGCCT
>NW_004949099.1:36186251-36197184 GCF_000317375.1 Microtus ochrogaster
TTTTTTTTGGTTTTTCGAGACAGGGTTTCTCTGTGGCTTTGGAGCCTGTCCTGGAACTAGCTCTGTAGACCAGGCTGGTCTCAACAAAGGTGTTAGGAAAACGAGAGCACGCAGGATCCTGACGTTCCGCTGTACTAGCTGCTGAGTCAACTAAGTTTAGATCAGGAGAGATCCCAGCTGGCGGGTGGCTGAGCAGCGCCGCACAGAGGCCACCACCGTAGCAGAAGAGCCCTAAGAACAACTCCCGGAGAGACTCGGGAGCAGAAACTACAACTCCCAGCGAGCCCAGGGAGCGACACCCGGCTTCCGCCGGCCTCCCTCTCGTCCCGTCTTCAACCCGACCTAGCCGGACACCTGGCACGTGACCCCCGCGTGAGTCGGGAGTCCCAGCCCGGAGTCCCTGGAGGCGGGGCTCGAGCCTCATTGGTAGAAAGGCGACCCGAAAAGAAGAAGCTGATCTTGACAATCTCGGAGTGAATGGGCGTTGATGGGACGGGGCACGTAGCGAACTAGGCTGCCGACCAATCAGCGTCCAGGGGCAGGACCCGGGCGCGATGGTGCTGCTGTCACATGCCGCAGGGGTCTAGTGGGAGGAGCAGTTGCTCAGCAGCCTCTCGCCGCTTCCTGTTTCCGGTTTCTGGAGCAGGGCGCAGAGCGGCGCTTTGGGAAGCACTGGCCTCAGACGGGAACCGAGGACCGGGGTCTGCGGCCCTCCGCTCTCCGGCCGCGTCTCCCAGGCCCAGGGCCACATTCTTGGGGGGCTCCTTAGCTTCGGCTGCTGTGTTTTCCGTGACACGTGAGTGTGGGGGGCGTGGAGGAGGAGGCTGGCTGGGGTCCTTGCACACCCCTGCGCCACAGGAGATGCAGTCCCGGAGTGTCGCTCGGCGGTGGTTCCAGCCGAAGAGCCTGCTAGGGAGCCGTAGGGACGAGTGGAGGCGAAAGGTGTGAGCACGGAGAGCGTCAGACTACCAGGAGTGAGGGGGAGGACGTCCAAGATCAAAAAGGAATTTAAGATGTTTTGAAGGTGGGGAAAACCAAGTGCCAAGTGTGGAGATGTGCGAAGTGTTCCTGGATGCTTGTTGAAAGGATTTTGACCTGGATCATGGAAGTAAAGTGGCGTCGTTTGGGGTCAGGTGTGGGATTGAAGCAAATGGAAGGCGAGGATTTCCAGGATCCTGGAAGAAGTTCGAGGAACGTGTGTTAGCTTGGCGTGGAAAAGAGTAACAGGGGTTACCTGTGTTCTTGTAGGGAGTTTGAAGCATAGAACCACTTCCTTGAGGCTCTTTGAGCATGGGGCTTTTTCTGCCAGTTCAGACTGCTCTTAAAAGGGTTGACTGCCGTGAACCAGGAGGAAGAAAGTAAAGCTTCCATTAGAAAATGGAAAATGGCCATAAGTGGGAAAGAGCGAGGATAAGTGGTGTTGCAGTTTCCCAATCCCTAACTTAGTCACTGGCCGGCCTGTAAAGGAGACCGGTCCAGCATCTCCAATAGATCTGTTGAAGATTTTTCAAGGTCATAAGATCCCGTGTCACACACCGGAAAATGTGTGCTCTTTGAAGGTCTATTTGTACGATATTAAAAAGAGACCCCGCAGCTTGAATTGCATCCTGTTCTCTACTTGTGCCCGTGTTTATCAGAAGTTTGCCAACGAATGCCTTCATGCCATTAGTCATCCAGGTTGCTCTAGTAACTTCACTCTTTTAAGCTTTGTTTGAACTCAGTAGGCATCCGTAAGCCTCGGTCCCCTTATCTTACTTTTCCAAGAGACTGAACTAACTGATAAGTTCTGGCTTAACTAAACGGGTTAAGCATCTGGGTATACACCACACTGAACCAAAGAGAAGCAGCTCAAACTTACAGTCAGATCTTTCTCTCGGTTTTTCAAGACAGAGTTTCTCTGTGTAGCCCTGGCTTTCCTGGGACTTTAGACCAGGTTCGCCTTGAACTTAGAGACCCACCTGCTTCTGCCTCCCAAGGGCTGGGATTAAAGGCGAGCGCCAGCTGCTGCCCTGCTTACAGTCAAATCTTGAGCTGGAAAGAATGTAAACTTATTCTTCATCTTGAACAGATGAGCAAACGACAAGTCCTTCAGCTCATCTAATGCCTACCACAGCTTGTTCGCATTCTTCATCCCTTCTCAGTTTTGTGAGATGTTTTGCCCTCATTTGGGAAGAGAAAGCAGCAACAGTTAACTAATGAGGAACTAACTTTTAGGCCAGAGTGCAAAGCATTTGTCCTGGGAGAGCATCCTTCCAAAATGTGGGGGGGGGGGGGGGCATCAGAGCACAGAATGTTAGCATTTCAATTGGGTCCTGAGAACACTTAAGGGAAATGGCACAGAGTCGGTTAACAGAAGAACTATTCAGTGATTTGACTGTTTGAGCTGTGTATTGAGCAATAGATGAGCTCAGGGAAGGCCAGGGCTTACGTCTGAGTTCTTTGTCACAGTCCAGTTAACTCTGAGCAGTTGCTTCCCTTTTCCTGCCTTGTCTAAAAGCAAAAAAAGGTAGCTCTGCTTTGGCTTCTCCTGGCATCCCAGAGAATTATGATGGAAGCTCTATAATACAGTGGCACGCAGACCTTGAGCTCTTCCTCCACTAGCTGTGTCGCTGGTGTTTGTTTTGTTTGTCGTTTGCCTTTTGAAGAGATGATTAAATTTACTACATAAGGTTTGGGGAGGGTTGAGTAATGCATGTTAAGTATTTCAAGTAGTACCTGGCTGAAGGCTATCGCTCTATCAAGGGGTCCTGTTGTTTAGCATTTGAGATGTCTTAGGAGAGCTTTGACCTCTTGACTACCAGTGATTGTTGTGTGGAAATGCCTTGTTTGTATTTCTGTAGTGGATTAATGTTTGGGGTATGTGAAGTAAGGTAGATAGGTCCCAAGCATTTGTTGCATTCCTTGCATGTGGGAAATAAAGACTCAGATTAAGTTTCAGGGAGAAAGGGAAATGCAATTAGATCACAAGGCCAGAGCTGCCATTTTCTTGTCATAAGGAATGTCTGGAAGAGTCAAATGTCTCAGAGAAAAACATGGAAACTTAAAAATGAACAATGTCAATGGCCTGAAGCATTCCTAATAGATTCAAGTGAAACTTTCACTATGGCTTAACTACAAAGATGGTAAGGGATATCCAACTTTTCAACATTGAAATATGACATTGTCATCCACAGATATGTTGGGCTGCATTCGCAGATAGCCTGGGGGGGGTGTCTCACATGGGCCGTAGATAGGCCTGTTAGAATCATACAAACAGGAAGTGAATGCAGCAGTGTAGAAGACAGCCATCTCACGGAAAGTCTAGAAGCCCTTGAGATTTGTGACTTGGAGAGGCTGGAGCAGGTTTTGGAAAACTTCTAATTCCTTGTTTTGACCGAACGAGTTTTCTTCTATGACTGGGTGGTTTTCCAGAGAAGTGGTGTGTGAGTAATTGAGGTGAGTTGAGGTGCTGTGGCTGCCTCCCTGCCATCCCACATGCTTCCAGTGAATGTAAAGAAAGACTGCTAGGTGCTCCTGGAATGCTCTTAGCATATTCAGTCCAGCACATCCAAGTTCCTTCCTCTACTTCACTTCTTTCTAATAACCTCAAGCTAGACACACTGGACGGTCTGTTCACATCGTGATTGGACTGTCTTAAGGCAGGCCACTGACTTCAGCTTTATTTGTAAACTAGTAGTTCGCTTTGGATGATGGACTAGGACAGTGTAGATTTCATCAAACAGTAACAAAGCAAAGACGGATGTACCCAAGCTAACATAATTCATTATTTTCATCTTCTTACCCTCATAGTTTGCTTTGTTTTATTGAGCTTTTGTTTTCTGGAGGTCTTTGAGACAGAGTCACTCACCAAGTATCTCTTGCTGATCTCAAACAGAGATCCACATGCCTCTGCCCCTGAGGGCTGAGACTAAAGACATTTGACACTACACTGGGCATAGTTCGTTTGGAAGCAGATTCATGCTTTTTGTTTGCATAATCAAAATACCATTAATTTTTGCAGTCATGTGATTGATCTGTTTCCTTTCCTGATCCTTCCTTCACCCTCAACACACTCTTCCAAAAGGATGTTCCCCCTCTCTGGCTGCTGGAGGACTGAACTGTTACTGTTGCTGGTCCTGGCTCTGGCTGTGAGAGAATCCTGGCAGACAGAAGAAAAGTCTTGTGACCTGGTAGGAGACAATGAGAAGGAGTCGAAGCAAGAGCAGGCTCTCCTGGAGAGGCTGCGGCCACTGTTCAACAAAAGGTAGATGCGAAGACCCTGACAGGGTTTAAGAAATTATCTTTATTAAGGGTCTTTTCCTTTCACTGACTTTTCTTCAGCTTTACTGTGGAAGGAGTACGTGAATGATATGGTCTCTAATCTGAGTTCTGGAAGTATTAGTTTTATTTGGCTGTAACACATTGCCCGCTTACTGAAACACCAAGTTCACAGCCATGTGATCGTGTGTGTTTTTCTTCACAGAAAAGTTACCTGTTTCTAATGACTGGGTCTAAAGCACAAGCTTGTAGAAATCAGAACATAACTTGATAGCTTCATATACTAAGACTTCAGAAACATCAAACAGACACGTTTAAAAATATGCATGTCTAAGTATGTCTTCATCACTGTCACAGCATTTTCAAGTATAAAAATGATCCTTAAGGGCTGGAGAGATGGCTCAGAGGTTAAGAGCACTAGTTGTTCCTCCTGAGGTCCTGAGTTCAATTCCCAGCAACCACATGGTGGCTCACAACCATCTGTAATGAGATCTGATGCCCTCTTCTGGCCTGCAGGCATATGTGCAGACAGAACACTGTATACATAAAAATGATTCTTAAACATGGGACTGTCCCTTGTTGTAGGGAAACAGCCAACACTTTTGCATAACTAGAATAGGTGTTCTAGAATGAATAGCTGTTTGGGGTGGTATATCTAGCTTTCTATTATCAACAAGCAAGACAGTCTCTGAAGCAATAAATAACTCATAAACAACAAGTGTGCATCTAGCACATTGGTTGTCATCAAAGGGAGGGGTCTGGTTTTTTCTGAGCTTGGTAACGAGTGATGTTGTTCTTTCTCTTCCTGTTTGTCTTCTGAAGTTTTGAGAGCACTGTGGGCCAGGGCTCAGACACATACATCTACAAATTCAGAATATGCCGGGAAGCTGGCAATCACTCCTCTGGGGCAGGCCTGGTGCAGATCAACAAAAATACCTGGAAGGAGACGGTGGTTGGGAGGATCAACGAGACTCACCTCTTCAATGGAAGTAAGCTATTTCCTGCTGACTAATCCCACACAGTCTCTAACAATCCTGTATGTGTTGGCCCTCCCTTCTTTTTGAGTAAGTCATGTTATGGACTTTGGACTACCTGAGACTTCACCTCAGAGTGCCTAGTTCACGGCGGCCCTGGAACCACAGCTCAGGACACCTCTGTGTCTGAAGACAGTGCAAAACTTTAACAAAAAGAATAGAGGATTGGGAACAGTTCAGGTAAAACATTCACCCTCATGCACAGAGTTCTGGCTTTGATCCTGAGTAGCACAGGAAGAGAGGTGGAAGGAAGGGGTAGAAGGAGAGAGTGAAGGAGCGAGAGTGAAGATGGGTGTGAGTCCAGCCAGGATTTCACACAGCCTGCCGTCCTTCTAGGCACCCAAATATGTCATGAGTTCCACACCAGCCACCGCCATTTCTCATCAAATTAACCAAATTTGCCAGTTGAATTTTAAAATACCTTTTTTGTGCAAACCAGTGAATATTTAAGGAAAAAAAAATTCACCACCTTTTTGTACTAACATAGTTGTGTTTTCCAAATGTCATGAAAGTGTACACTGGAAGGGAGCACTTGTGACCTGGTTTCTTCCCATAAGCAGATAAATTATCTAGTTAGATACTCATTACATAAAGAACAAAATAAAACACATGAGTGAATTCCTTACCCAAATCATCATTTTCCTAGTATGATGGTGTCTTAGTCACCATTCTAGTGCTGTGAAGAGATGCTGTGACCAAGGCAAGTGTCATAAAAGGAAGCATTTGATTGGAGGCTAGTCCACTGTCACCAAAGAGGGGAGTGTGGCGGCATGCAGGCAGACATGGTGCTGGAGAAGTAGCTGAGCATTCTCCATCCTGATCCATAGGTAACAAGAGAGACTCTTGGCCTGACATGGGCTTTTAGAACCTCAAAGCCCACCCCCAGTGACACATCTCCTCCAGCAAGACCATACCTCCTAATCCTTAGAATCCTTTCAAACAGTTCCACTCCTTGGTAACTAAGATTTCAAATCTGTGAGCCTTTCAATTCTTACTCAGATCACCACAGATGATTTTGAGGCACCAGCTCACTGATTTTAAAATCTTCTCATATGCACAGTTAAAAGCATCCTTACTTATTCACTTCACATGGTTAATGGTTGAACAATATTTTGCAAAGGACTTTAAAAGTAGTAAATACTGAGAGAAATGTATTCCCAACTCAGTAAGCATCCACTTTGAGTTTATCTGTGTTGTCTTGGATTTCTGATGCCTAGCAATCATACAGAACTTCCTCTCCTTTTGCTACATGTTGAGAAAATGGTCATTAGTCAATAAAAGCACAGGTGGTCTACAAGAGCTAGTTCCAGGACAGGCTTCAAAACCGCAGAGAAACCCTGTCTCGAAAAACCAAAAAAAAAAAAAAAAAAAAGCACAGATAAGAACTATTTCTAATGTTGCCTATCTTTAATGTAGAAAGTAAGATTAATCTTAAATAACTAGTTCTTACTGTCTAACACAAGGAAACACAGAGTTTTGTTAAGAAACACATTTTAAGGCCAGGCATGGTGGCTCATGCCTGTGACCCCAAAACGTGGGAGGCAGAGGTAGGAAGATGACAAGCTGAGGCCAGCCAGGCCTATATAATTAGTGAGTTAAGGCCAGCCAAAACTACATAGCGAAACTCTTGTCTTTTACAAAATAAGAAGTTTTAGCTTATCATTCATATGTATAGATTATAGCAATTAGCATTAATTAGAGTCAGTTTTGGTGGCTAATTCCACTCTCCCATTCGACCCTCTGTTGCCTCTGTTTCCCCTGCACTCCACAGTGCCACTGTTGTTGTCCTTCCTTAGGTAATTGGATCATGCTGATCTATAAAGGGGGTGACGAATATGACAACCACTGTGGCAAAGAGCAGCGTCGTGCAGTGGTGATGATCTCCTGCAATCGACACACACTAGCGGTGAGGTGAACTGGGGTACAGCAGATTGAAAGATCTGACAGCGGGGAAGGGGCATCAACAGGAAGACAGTCTGTGTGGAGTGGCCGTGATAGGGTAGGGGTGGGGGTTAACAGGAAGACAAGTCTGTGTGGAGTGGACGGGAGAAAACTAATTGAAACTTTCAATGTGCCAGATTCACACCATACATGGAGCATGGGCTACTTAGCCAGGAGCAGCAAATGTTTGGGGTTTATTTGAGGGGTATTCTTGTTTGTCGGATGCAAGTTGAAAGAAAATATCGTATACATATAGTTACTGTTTGGTCCACTTATCATCAGGGCAATTTTAACCCAGTGTCAGAGGAGCGGAACAAAGTCCAAGATTGCTTGTACCTCTTTGAGATGGACAGCAGCATAGCATGTTCACCAGAGGCCTCCCACCTCAGTGTGGGCTCTATCTTACTGGTCATGTGAGTACTTTTTACCTCTTCAGTACATGTGTGTTTACATACACAGAATCGGAGGGGGCTGACTATAAAATAGCTGACCATTCAAGTTGGAAGAAACTAGGTTGGGGATGGTGCTTGGTTAGTGTGCATGAGGTGACCTATGTTCAGTTCCTGGCAGTGGCAAAACAGGAAAAACAAAAAACAAAAACTTCTTTTGAAGACAGTCACTATGTTGCTGAGGCTGGCCTCAAACTCGAGAATTGCTGTCCCTGCCTCCCATGTGCTGGGATTAAAGGTGTGCACCACCATTCCTAGTTTATGTTTTTCCCAGGAAGGCTGGACAGTTTTCAGTACTGTCCTATTAATTACATCAGTAGAACTTTGAACAGAACCCTGGTTAATGGTGATTCCTGGCTATTAGAATCATATACCAAGTCTTTTTCCCCCTTGGGTGTTTATTTTTGTCAGATTGGCAGTGTCCTAGCAGGTCTTCTAAGGAATACCAGCCCTTTTTTGTTTTCAGTTTAGGGAACAGCTAATATTGAATATCAAGGTCAGCCTTGGCCTTCTGAGTAGCTACTGTCGGAAGGTGATGCCCCTTCAGAGCTGATACATTTTAAGTGATGTCCTTTCCTCTCCAGATTTGCATCCCTGGTTGCCGTCTACATCATGGGGGGTTTCTTATACCAGCGACTGGTGGTGGGAGCCAAGGGAATGGAGCAGTTTCCCCATTTGGCCTTCTGGCAGGACCTTGGCAACCTCGTAGCTGTAAGTGGCAGTTCATTTGGGCTAAGCCTCACATTTGGGATGTTCCCTTTGTGGTCCCTGGAGAAAACCAGTTGTCACAGTCTGAGACCACGTGATCTCACTCTAAAACCCATATTCTTTCCTTTGCTTTTCCCTACAGGACGGTTGTGACTTTGTGTGTCGCTCCAAACCCCGCAACGTGCCTGCTGCCTATCGTGGCGTTGGGGATGACCAGCTGGGGGAAGAGTCGGAAGAAAGGGATGATCATTTGCTACCAATGTGATTGCACTTTTAATGTCTAGCCACCTCTTCAGTCCCCAAACCAAAGCATACACAGCCAGACTTCTCAAGCCGTCTCTTCGCATCTCTCGCCTTGCCATTAAAATTCTTGCTTTCCAGTGGGCTTTTGATTTGACCCTAAACTGCCTCCCTCTGCTCCTATTGTTTCTCCTCTGCACAAGTACATAGGGTCTTCGGGGTTTGACTGTTTGACTCTTGTGCCGCCAGGAAGAACAAAGACAGCTAAATGGGCAGGGAGCCACGAACGAGCCCTGTCTGTCTAAACATTTTCACAAGTTGAGACACTGGATTTCTTTAATTAAAAAAAAAAAAAAGACTGCTTGCAGCTCTGCCAGCTTCCTGTTGTTGCTAACCCCACGGCAGTCTCCATGATGGACAGTGTAGAGCTGCTTTGCAGTGCTTACCTGGTGTAGCCCAAATACTGCCACTTGCTTTGAGCCTGCAGCGAGTCACTAAAATGTCCCTTGTGTGGGATTAGGACATGAAAGAAATGTGAAATTTCCCCACTACAGGCTTCTAAGGTGCCGTCACATTGTTCTGGTCTTTCTGTGGCTGGATGGCTACAATTGGGCTCTGGTTGTGGTTATAAATCCATATGTAGCCCAAGTACGTAATCAGGCAGTCCTATCCTAAAGGAAATAGACCTATGCTCTAGAGGCCCTAGAACCTGTGTCCCCTTGTGGTGGGATTGCTTTGCTTTTCTTCCGTTTCTTGTTCATCCCTCTCCACTAGTACTTCCAAACTTGTATTGCACTTTTCTCACAGGTCTGTAGTTTGGCTTTTTATATTTTTCCCAATCTTAAAGGGAATGGAAGCAGACGTGGGCATGGAGGTTCTGCAGTTCTCTGCTCTGGGTAGGGAACACTGCTGCCCCTGTCCCTCCTGCTGGCTCAGGGAAGTGTCTTACCCATGTACCTATGAGAAAAAGTTTTTAATCCTCTCCCACTTCTGTTTAGACCATGTGCCCAGAATCACATAGTGAACACCTAGGCTACTAAGTAACAGCTCGGCTCATCTGAACACAAGAGAGATGGAAAGGCAGGGCTACCTGTTACCTTAGAGAAGGAAATGAAATGATACACTCTAACTTCTCAGTGCCCTTGCAATGGTAGTGGGCGTTTTGTTTTCTTTCTATACAAGAAAATTAATGTTATTTTTTAAAAAAGCATCTCATTTGTTGTTTGCATCCTTTCCTGGTGTTTTAAATGAAAAATAATACAACACTTTTTGTACAAAAACATAATTAAAAAACATACAAAACATGCTGGCTTTGTCATTTGTGTTAAGAATAAACTATCAAATAAAGTAACAGTGGAGACCAATTTTCAGCCTTTTACTGAGGAAGAAAAAAATATTTAATATTTTGTATAAGGAATAATAGTGCCTAAGGCAGGTGCTTACAATCCTGACCTTAGCCCCACACACTCCTGTTTTGTAAAGCTATAGGAAAGAGCAGAGGTGGAATAGAAAAAGGGTTGAAGATGATAACAAATGAGAAGGGAGCGGGGATGACGACAGCCACACGTGTCAGTCGAATACCTTCAGTCCCTGCAGCAAATCAGATACCAACCAAGTGTCTACACTGGCTGGTGACCCTGCCATGGATGCAGGAGGAAATGTCAGTACTAAGGGAGAAAATGATAACAGAAACTGAGCTACAGTCACAATGAGACAAGGAGAGTACCAGGTTTTGCTACTTGTGTCACACAAGCTAGGAAAACTGCCCTCTCCCAGTGGGAAGCAAACCTACATCTCACCCATCTCCATGCCTTACCATTCAAGACATTCTTCCTCTTGAGAAGTGAGACCTGGCTAGTCACGCCTCTCCAGGATAAGACTGAGTAGTCCTAGTCTCTAGTCTGCCTGCTTGAAAACTGGATTAGGGTAGGTGTGAATAGTGAGAATGGGTTGTGTGTGTTTTAAGGTGAAACCCAGAGAAAAATGGCAAAGCTGCCACTATGTAGCACCAGCAACCAACGCTTGCAGAAGTCTGTCTCCATACCCCATCTGGGGTCACATAAGAGGAACAGCTCGCTCTTCCCTGCAAAGTCTGCTGGCCCCAGGTTATAGCCTGAATGCTTGGGGCATTTGCTTTAGGCTGATTCGTGCAGAGGGCCACATTAGGTCTCCTTGAGGACATTGATCTTGGCACAGATTTTGAGGGCAGGACCTAATTTGATGTTCATGGCACTCATAAGATGTTCTTCTTTAAGTAATAAAAGGGCCTGTCCATCAATCTCCTGGGAACGAAACTCTTCTGCG
>NW_004949099.1:36218376-36225212 GCF_000317375.1 Microtus ochrogaster
CGCTTCCTGCCGGCGCCCGTTGCCATGGCGACGCCGCTCCCGGGCCTCTGTGCTCTAGGCCGGGGTGGTTTGGGGTGGTTTTTTTTTTCTTTGTTTTTTTTTCCCTCCCCTGGCTCTGGTTCTCTTTCTCCTCCTTTCTTCCCCCCTTCTTTCTCTCCGAATTCCGCTCGCCGTCGGAAAGGACGGGGCTAAGAAAGCGCTGGCCTCTAGAGGGACTCACCTCCGAGAAGAGAGGGAGAGGGGAGGGAAGTGACGTGAAGGGGGGGAAAAGAAGGTATTTTCTGCAGCTTCTGGGAATAGGGGCTCAAAAGAAAGGATCAAAGGGACTGGCAGGCAGAGAGGGAGGAAGCGGGGCAAAGACCCTTGAGAAACGACGGTCTGTGAAAGGAAATGGAGCTGAGGGAAGGGAAGAGGAGGAAAGAGAAACTTCGAGGTTGAGGGAACGGCGAGAGAAGGCTGATTGTTTTATCCCTTGCCTCAACTCCAAGAAGGCGGGAAAGAACGCTGCCCAGAAACTGAACCCGTTAGAAGCTGCAATTCATTTAAAAGCAGGAACCTGGGGGCACCTTGCTTTGAATAACATTTAAGTCGGTGGTTTCTGGATTGATTGTGTGCTTGTGATCTCTAAAGTCACAGGCACGTGTGAAAGAATTAGAACGCCCAAAACAATGGAAAAGGCGGGGTGTGAAGAGATGAACAATGGTACTGCCTTTGCAACGCCTGAGCATACGGCTGGGGAGGTTCGTTTTACTTGTAACACTGATTTATCAGGATTTAGATATGCCCAGTCTTTCGGTGGTGGTCTTGGGACACCTACTGTGTGCCGGTCACTCTTGGAAGCTTGAATCTTATCGGTGCACAGATAACAAAGATAACTGCTCTCCTTTGCCTTTGCCGAACGGTGTTACCCTGCGATAATAACTGCGATTTATGCTTTATCTGTTGCTCTCATAGTCTTTTGCCAACCTCAGCCTTAATTAGCTGTTTGCTCATGCCCACTCTTCATTCACTCCTTTGAAAGCCCATGTGTAATTTGTAGAGAGAAAAAAAATTGAAGCATTCTCATTATAAATTAGATCCATTTGTGTTTGTATTGACTCCCACTCTTAATTTGTTATAGCCAGAATTATGTAAGGTAAGATCCGTACTAGGCGTCTAGGAACCAGTTAAACAAGTATGCAAACCCCAAAGGGCAGCCAAAGGACTAGAGAGGCAGAAGCACAGGTGTGGAGAGGTGAGAGGGTTTGCTGCCAGGCCGCGGAAGATGGGCGTTGGCCGGGGATGAATGGAAACGTTCTGGCAGGAAGACTTAGTGGTTTGAAACCTGCTGAAGTCATTACCCCCTTATTTCACATCTAGATCTTCGGAACCTCAGAGAAGGTTGAAGCTTTCTCACAGAGGCTTGGGAAGGACTTACTGAGCCTCGCCTGTGTTTCCCACCAATGGAGAACAATCTAGAGATGGTTTTCAGAAAATGCCCTTTCAGGACAAGAAACACGACTCCTGTGGAAAACCGTCACCACTACCAAGTCTGGACATGGCCTATACTGTATTCCTAGGAGAATCCAGATGCCAGAAGTTGCATCTAGCTGTATATAGATTATCAAAGCCCTTTCTCATTAAGTTTCAGCCCTGCCCCCTGACAGTGAAGAATTGCTACTGCCGCATAGAGCTACATTCTACCTTGAGATTTTTTTTCTTTATTTTTGCAATCCAGGTTCATTATTTTCTTCATTTACTAAATGACACTAGGGGATTAAAAAGTGACATAATTTTGTTGAACTTCTGATTCGACTTTAGCCTAGGAATAATCTATTGCAGCCTATGCTGCATTGATTATGGGCCAAGAGTTCAATTCTCACGTAAAAGTCCCCAGGACAGGTCACTTTTCCAGGTCATAGGGCTAAGTTATTTCCACCAAAATACATTTAACTTAGGGGAAAGAAGGGTCAGCAACAAGTCAAATTTACAGGAAAATCTTCATCCACAAAATAAGCATTTTCATATCCTGAGTTACCCTGAGAACAGTTCATCTCCACCTAAACAAGTCAACAAGTTTGTTCCCTTGAGACTCTTCAGCTGACTGCTTCCCCCCCCCCCCCAAACGTTCTCATTTTCATTTAATGATTCTGCTGGAATTAGTCTTTTCTCTTTCAAAACAAACAGTTCAAGCCAATGGAGGCTGGATTTCTTTGCTCTGCATGACACTGGAGGTCTTTAGCCTAAGCAGGTGACAAGGAAATGCATTCTACCTGTTTTGTGGAGATCTGAAGCCTCCTGCAAACTTAGCTGCCTCCAGAAGCCCGGGGATTTGGAAGGTGATTTGGCAGCAACGAAAACAAATAGAAAGTAAGATAAAGGGTCTTTGCTTGGCCTCTGAGCACTGAGTGTGTTTTTAAGCTGACCTGTGAGGAGGTAGTTTAGTTCTTACTTGGCAAACGGCATTATCTACTACCCAAGTGAAAATGAGGGGCCACATTCTCATGCAAATACGGGGAGAGTGTAAAGAAACAAGTCAGTGACTGCCTATATTCTAAATGTATCAATTCACCCAATCCTCATCCCATCCCATCGCAGTGGCCATTCTTCTTAAGGTCTAGCTGGAAGAAAGGAGGATGAACATTGAGAGCATTCTGAGATTCTGAGATTTAAAGCAAAATGCTAGCCAACTGAGTTGGTTTTCAGCAGAGAAAAAGACATTTCGGGGCTGGAGCTAACCAAATAAATGTTTGTTATTCTCCAATGTATCCAGACCATTCTTTTTTTTTAAATTTATTTATTTATTAAGGATTTCTGCCTCCTCCCCGCCACCGCCTCCCATTTCCCTCCCCCTCCCCCGATCAAGTCCCTCTCCCTCGTCAGCTCGAAGAGCAATCAGGGTTCCCTGCCCTGTGGGAAGTCCAAGGACCGCCCACCTCCATCCAGGTTTAGTAAGTTGAGCATCCAAACTGCCTAGGCTCCCCCAAAGCCAGTATGTGCAGTAGGATCAAAAACCCATTGCCATTGTTCTTGAGTTCTCAGTAGTACTCATTGTCTGCTATGTTCAGCAAGTCCGGTTTTATCCCATGCTTTTTCAGACCCAGGCTAGCTGGTCTTGGTGAATTCCCGAAAGATCATCCCCATTGTCTCAGTGTGTGGGTGCACCCCTCGCGCCAGACCATTCTTTATGGTTTATTTATCTTACATCCCTACTTAGTCATAATTTCATAAACAAGTTTATGGATCAATGAGTTTAATTAATGGGCTTATCTTGGGCCCTAGATTTATACGGTTTCAAATATGCTGCTCTGGTCACTATTTCGGAAGTTAGGATACACATTCAGGATGAGGTCCAACACCAGATTTATACTCTGTGGGGTTATGTCCCCAGGCAAGAAAGCTGAGCATCAGGAAGAAGTGAAAAGGGAAAACAACTGAAAATGATCCTAAGTCTCTACTGCAGCTTCACCGCCCTCCAGACAATTGTTCTGGGCCGATGGTAATGTCTTCAGAGGAAGAACTAAAACTTGGGCAAGTTAAATTGTTCAAGGTTCATGGGCCTTAAGTCCTGGAGTAAGAATTTTAATTCAAGTCTGTGTGACACCACAGGTCAGAGCTACCTCCAGGCCGCAGCATGAAAGACAAGTGTGAAAACCCTATTCAAGTGCTTAGCTCTGAATGTTTGCAGAAAAGCTTGGCATTTGCCAGGAAAAAAAAAAAAAGTCTGCAATGAAGGGTCCACTCTGACTTAGCTAATATCTCCAGGTAGAGGTTCAAAAGACACTTTGTGGGTAAGAACTGGGGGGATGTCTTAGCAAATGAGAACGAGAAATAATGTGCACAGAACCTCCCTAAATTTTATGCCCTGCATTGTCTACTTGTAAACTGGGATTAGAATGAAGGAGCCTAAATTTATTCCAGCTGTGAGATGTTACATAGCAAAGGGGAAGTAATGTTAACTGCCCTTTAAATAACAGGAGATTAGCATGCATTATTGGGGCAACTCCAGTGTCATTGAGGATATGTTTGAAAGTAGGAGGGACAGAAGACAGAGTGATTGTCATGACCTGAGAGGTGCTCAACCTGTCATTGCCGGCTTTGAAGATGCCAGGCAGCAAGGTACCGAGCAATATGGAAAGCCTCCAGAACAGCAGTTCTCAGTCTATGGCTTGCAACACCACAGGGGTGACATATCAGAAAGACAATTCATACCAGTAGCAAAATTACCGTTATAAAGTAGCAATGGAATCATTTTATGATTGGGGTCACCACAACCTGAGGAACTGTATACAAGGGTCTCAGCATTAGGAAGATTGAGAACCACTCCTCTAGAAACTAGAAAAAAAATTAAATGAATTCTCCCTGTAGGAGCCAGCCGTGATAAGCTAAATATAAACAGATCACCTAAAAGAAGTTCTTTACTTCCAACCATTATCACCTGCCAGAGTAGGACTCAGCCACCGATAAGTTTAATGGAGGCCTGAGTCTCAGTAGTTTACCCTGAAGCAATACCTGGTTGCAGGAAGGACCACAAACTGAGATTACCCGGGCACCACCCAAGAACAGACCATCCAAAGGAAATGCCTAACGTTCCAAATATTGTAGATAGCATCATCTGCCAGCACACACTCACCAGGACACCCCTAGACAAATGTCAGCCAACCAGGGGTCCTGAACCTTAGAAATCCCTCACCCCCAACTTTACTACTATAAAAACTCTACTCTAACCGAGCTTGGGGCTCTCCGTTTATTCCAATACGTTGGACATACAGAGAGACTGAGTTTGCAAACTTGCATAAAATAAAGGTCATCGGTTTTACATACAGGACTCAGTCTCCTTGCTGGCTTTTGGGGGACTTCGCAGATTTGGGCATAACACTCCCCAAGCTCTGACAAAAAAAAAAAAAAAAACAGGCTTCCTAACAGGTTAACGCTCACCCAGTGAAATGCATGTCAAATTTCTAACCTACAGAACTGTGCAGGAATACATTTGTGTCGATTTAAGCCAGGAAACTTGTAATCGAATATTACCTCAGCACTCAAGCTAACATGGGGAAGAAAATTTCCCTTCTGTTCTCTTAGGTTCTCTGACTCCCTTAAGAATGAAAGCAGCATGAAACAGATTAACAGAATAAATATGTGTAATCATTTTACATATTCTCAAGAAACTTTAGCAGGGAAATGAGGACCCAAAGAGGTGGTTAGGCCCAAAAAAACGGTCTGCCTTACTCAAAGAAGGACAAATCACAGGCTTAAGAAAGGCCACGGGGCTTTTGCTCTAAGGCGCAGTGACTAGAAAATGTATTGAGAAAAACTAGTAGAAGTGGGGATTCTCTTAGTAAGTTTATACATGTCCATTACAGTATCAAGTCTCAAGAAATGGGCCACTGAGGTGATTCTGAGGGTGACGATGCTTGTCATGAAAGTGCGGCAGCCTGTGTTCGATTCGCAGAACACACCTAGGTAAAGATAGGAATTGAGAACTGACTCCGTGAGGTTATTCTCTTCCATGCATGTACTGTGCTATGCGCACAAATATAACAATAAATAAAGGTATTTCAAGAATTTTCTGGTGTGGTAAGCCTCCCTTAGCCAAGATTTTGCTCTCCATGTTTTCAGTTACTAAAGTAACCCGTTGCTCGGAAATATGTCATCAAAAACATATTCCACAAATAAATCATAAGCTTTCCATTGTGTGGCATTCTGAGTAACGTGATGCAGTCTTGCACCATTGGCGAGCCGCTTCATCCCACCCCGGACATGAATCATCCGTCAGGTGTACCAAGTGTACGACCCA
This sequence comes from Microtus ochrogaster, assembly GCF_000317375.1. Lineage (NCBI taxonomy): Eukaryota > Metazoa > Chordata > Mammalia > Rodentia > Cricetidae > Microtus > Microtus ochrogaster. The sequence goes on from NW_004949099.1 coordinate 36,224,153, forward strand.
CCTGTCAAGTCACTTTGGTCATCTTACTCAGCAAATTGTCTCCCGGTCACGATTTTTACCAAGGACTTCAAGGCTCCCTTTCATGCCTTATTAGTCCTTTTTTTTTTTTTAATTTATTTATTTATTGAGGATTTCCGCCTCCTCCCCGCCACAGTCTCAAAAGGAAGCTCAAGGACCGTTTTATTAGAGTTTGGAAGAAAAACAAGGTAGGCAAGCTGTAAATTGGAGGAGGCAGAGGAGAAGAGTCAGTCCTGTCTGCTGGCTTAGGGTTCTAGAAAGTCAGCCGTGGAGGCTGGGAAGCAGCTGCCCTGTGGGAAGGAAAGGCAGGGAATTGCAGAGACTCGGTGAGAAGCCTAGACTGTCAGGAAAAGTCAGGCAGAACAGGGAAACCATACTTAGGCTTTTGAGGAAAGTCAGAGAAGGAAAAAAATGTGCTTTTAAATTTACAACTCAAAAGTCTGGCAAGCAGAGACAGGGGCAGACAGATCTCTGAGTCCAAGGTCAGCCATGGCTACAGAGTGAGTTCCAGAATAGCCAGGGCCACGCGGACAAAACCTGTCTCAGAACAAACAAACAAACAAAATGACAAAAAACAAAAACAAGAGAGGCAGGTTTAGCAGTGATGAGCAGTGAGGACTCATCCATCCAAAAGCTACTGCACTGGGCAAGGGCTTTTGGCAAATATAATAAGCACATTATCTCATTAAGGGGATAATTATTCCATCTTCACAAGTGAATCAACTTTCCTGGTAGGTAGACTTCTGGCCAAGTGATTGACAGATCCTGCTGGATTAACCTTTTTGCTGCTTTTTGTTTTTGAGATAGGGTCTTATTATATAGCCCTGGCCTAGAACCTGCTGTGTAGCCCTAGCTGGCCTGGAACTCACAGATATCCACCTGTTTCTGCCTTTCAAATACTGGGATTAAAGGCAAACACAACCATGTTAGAGGAGGGAAGGGATGGACATATTCATTAACTCTTAAGGGGCCAGAAGTGTTCCTTTTTTTCTTTTTTCCTCTCTCTCTCTCTCTCTCTCTCTCTCTCTCTCTCTCTCTCTCT
>NW_004949099.1:36225312-36227361 GCF_000317375.1 Microtus ochrogaster
CTCTCTCTCTCTCTCTCTCTCTCTCTCTCTCTCTCTCTCTCTGTCTCTCTCTCTTTCCTTTTTTTAAGAATGGGGCCTAAAGAAGATAATTTGTGATGTTTTCTTTCTAGGATGACTAGAGAAATGGGAGGTGGCATCCACAACAGATCATGGGGGAGTATCTCTCTTCAAAGACCTCCAGGGTTATTAATCCCTATCTAGATACCCAGCATTCTGCTTTCAAGAACTGAGACCCTAAAGTTGTTGACTGAGTTTTTTTTTTGTCCTGCCTGGTTCCCACAGTTGTTAAGTACCAAAGAAATCACACAGAGGTCTACATTAATTATAAACTGATTGGCCTAGTATCTTAGGCTTCTTATTAACTCTTATAACTTATATTAGCCCATAATTCTTAAATGTGTTAGCCACGTGGCTTGGTACCTTTTTTAGCAGGGCAGTCACATTTTGCATCCTCTGTGTCTGGGTCACAACTGCAGACTCAAGCTTCTTCTTCCCAGAATTCTTATCGCCACGCCTCTACTTCCTGCCTGGCTACTGGCCAATCAGCATTTTTATTAAAAAGAATACAAGTGACAGGATGAAAGACCATTGCCCCACAGCATAAAGTCATTTAAAAGCTGGGCTGAAATTGGAGGATAGGTATAACCAATTTTCACCGTGAAAATCAGGAGCTCCCATTTCAAAGCTGTTCACTGAAAGGGATCGTACTGTCTGAACTGGCTAGCCGGCCTCATCACGACGTCTAGACAGCTGTGACGTCCATTTAGGAGAAGAGAGCAACAACAGAAGCCAGAGCTCCTTCTGGTGTTTGGTCTCCAGCCAGGAGAAGCCAAGGACATTCCCAGCTTCTGGACCAGGCTAAGAGTGGACCCTCCCTGACCAGTACCATTGTCCTGTTCCCACCCTTGCTTACAGTAACTGTCTTCAAGCAGTCACTGTATACTGACCTAATAGCCGCTCAGAGCCTAAGACTTACCCCACCCCATCTTAGTGTACTGTCTCCCATCATCATCCAAAACAGGTGAACATAGTAAAGTAATCAAGTCAGAACATATTTGCATAACTTTTCTTACCCTGTGTGGTTATAATTGACCTATTTTATGATGATTAATCTCTTACTGTATCAGTACATGAAAATTTATCATATTAGGTATGTATCAGAAAAAAAACAATGTAAATAGGGTTCTATATTATCTGCAGTTTGTTTCAGACAAATATGAAATATCAGAGAGCATGGATAAGAGACCCATGCTTTATTTTTAAAAGCAGCAGTTAGGGCTAGGTGCCACTCAGTGGTGGAGTGCTTGCTTAACAAGGCCGTGGGTTTGATAACCCCCTGCACTGTGAAAAATAAATAATAGGCAACCAAATTTTGTGTTTGTTCTACAACCACAAAGGCGCTCCATGAACCCTAAGTTTGTACCGATCAATAAGTACTCAGAAATAATCTCTCTGGCAGCTTTCAGTTTTGTAAAAATAATTATTATTTTCAAGAAGGTAGACTTTTAAGTCATGCAAATTTAAAATGAAGGTCAAAGACTTTATACTGTCTGTTAGTTATGTAAGAAGTCATATTAAAGTCTGCCCAAGTACATTTGCGAAGCTTGTGCGTTTTCAAGCAATTCAGTAAGGATGATAATTGCTGGTCTGGACACAACTGGTTAGCGACCTACATGAGCCATGACCTTCAGGATTATCTTTTCACACTAGACAGGACTCTGAAGACAAGAACCACTGCTATCTATAAAAATAACCTCTCCCCCTTCCTAGTTATAAAGTAACAGGATCAATAAGAAATCAGCCAAAGATGAAGCCCAGAGCCTCTGGAGAGCAACTTCTCCCTTCTGGTTTCGACTTTCAGGTAGTATTTTAGCAAGTAGAAATCCCAGTGATTGTAAAAGTTTCCAGAATCAGAGAGAATAAATAGGTGCAGCCGCAGCAGCAACAATTGCACCAGGCACAGCTGCAGCAGCAACCACAGCAGCAGCAACCGCATCAGGCACAGCTGCAGCAGCAACCACAGCAGCAGCAACCGCATCAGGCACAGCT
>NW_004949099.1:36227461-36230728 GCF_000317375.1 Microtus ochrogaster
CAGGCACAGCTGCAGCAGCAACCACAGCAGCAGCAACCGCATCAGGCACAGCTGCAGCAGCAACCACAGCAGCAGCAACCGCATCAGGCACAGCTGCAGCAGCAACCACAGCAGCAGCAACCGCAGCAGGCACAGCTGCACCAGCAACCGCAGCAACAGCAGCAGCAATAACCTCATCAGGTGCAGCAACCACAGAAGGCGCAGCAACAGCCCTCTCCAGCCGAAGCCCAGGGTGACAGTTTATCAGTGTTTTCTTGCTTCCAGCTCACACCGCCCCTTAGGAAATGACAATCCCACTTGCCTAGGTAGAAACCCTCAGACTTTCATCCAGACATCACTCCCTAGATCTGATCCGCCCTTTTACTCAGTATCCACAAGACTGTGCTGCAGGTCTTCCAGTAGACAGTCACGTCTTGGTTGTGGCTGTCCATCAAGGTCGATGAGACACAGAATCCTGCCCTCCTGGAGTTTGTATTGCAGTGAGGTAGGAATGACAGAAATTATAAATAGAACCTCAGATCTATAGTCTATGATGACCAACACAACAGGAAAAAAATCTTTAAGGCATATTGTTGGGAGAACTGAAGGATGGACCTTAGTGTTTAAAAGAAGTGATCAGGGAAGACCTCACAGAGAAAGTGGCATCTTAGGAAAGAAGCAACAAGGGACTAGAAAGACTGTTCAGTACTTAGGAGCACTTACTCTTCCCAAGAACCCCAGTTTGATACCCAGTACCCACATGGTGGCTCACAACCATCTATACCTCTAGTTCCAGAGGATCTGGGGCCCTCTTCTGACTTCTGAGGGCTCCAGTCACACACATGGTGCACAGACAGATCTTCAGGCAAAACACTCATGTACACACACCAAATAAATACATCTATAAAGAACTTCTTAAAGAAGAGCCAGGGCAAGACTCAGAGGGAGGCCTACGCATCTGTTCCAGGCAGAGGGGTCCAATAGTCAGTGGGCTAAAAGAACAAACAATGTGACCATACCAAACCAAGTGTGAAGGGAAACATTGGAGAAGAGGTCAGAGCCGGAGGGAAATAAACACCAAGAGTCACTAACTAGACTCAGTGTTCCAAGAAGTACCTGAGCCCAGACACTCCCAAGAGGAAGGAAGAGCACCCAGGGTGAGAGAGAGAAGTACAAAGATGTCCCAGAGAAGTTGCTGACCTGACTTGAGGGGCGAGATGAGCTCTGGAATGATTGTCCTTGCTATGGGTTGTTCCTATTCCCCACTTATTTCTTAGAACTGACATAAACAACAGTTGTTTGAGGTGTTAATATGCCACCTACTTAGACTTAGACTGCTGGCTCTCTGAATAAAAAGCATCCTGAAGATTCAACTCGTGGGGCTGGAGACAAGACTCAGTGGTTAAGAGCACTGGATGTTAGTTCAGAGGATCCAGGTTTTGTTCCTATCACACACACATAGTGGCTCACAACCATCTATAACTCCAGTTCTAGGGGACTCAATGTCTTCTTCTGGCATCCACAGGTACCCGGCATACATGTGGCACACAGACATGCATGTACACAGTACCACCATACATATTTTTAAAAAGTGAATTTCTCTGCTCATTGACCCCTGGTAAGAGCAGCAGGAGCTTCAGGTGGCCCAGTAAAATCCTAGGCAAAGTACCTTAATGAACCTGGCAGTCTTGCTCAGAACAATTTACTATTCTAGACACAGATGGTGTGGCTTGTTTATTTGTGATTTGAGACAGCATCTGACCTGAACTTTCTCTATGATCAATGTTAACCTTGAACTTCTGATTCCCCTGCCTCCCTATTACAGGCATGCACCAACGTGCACAGCTCCCCCACCCCCACCTATGTGTACATGTGTAGCATGTGTACATTTATGTGTATGCGCATGTGTACATGAGTGCATTTATGTATTTGCATGTGTGTTCATGTGGAGAACAGAGTTGATGCTAAATGCTCTTCCTCTATCTCTGTTCATCTTAGTGTTTGAAGCAAGGTTTCTCACTAAACCTGGCTCACTAATCGGCTAGACCAGCTAGCCAGCAAGACCCCGGAATCCTCCTGTCTCCCACTCCCTCACCCCATCCATCAACACTGGAGACAGAAACCAGCATCCATGCTCGTATTTCCCATGAGGACCAAACTCTGGGCCTCTTGCTTCCACAAGCACTTACTCACTGAGCCACCTCTTCAGCCCTTCCTTCTTCTGTCTCTCCGTCCTTCTGCACTCCCTCCCCTTTCTCCTTTCTGCCCTCTCTTCCTCCATCCTTCCTTCTACCTTCCTCCCCTCCCTCCTCTCTTCAGTCCCTCCTTCCTTCCTTTTTCCTTTCTCTTCTCCTTCCTTTCCTCCCTCCTTTCTTCCTTCCCTCTTTCCTTCTTCCTTTCTTTCCTCATTATCTTCTTCCTTCTTTTTTCCTTTCTTCTTTCTTCCCTCCTTTTCTCTTACTTCCTTCCTATCTGCCTGTCTGTCTTTTATACACTACTTCACTGTATAGGTAATCTTGGCCTATGATCTTGTGATACTCCTGCATCCAACTCCCAAGTGCTAAAACTAGAAGCACACACTACCATCCCCATCCAATTTCTTAACTTCATGTCCATCAGCCATAAGACCGAGCTCATATACCTGAATGTAGACCTCTTTGTACAAACATGATACCTTCTTGAGAGTTAACAAATATTTCCCATGAGTTAATTTAAGATGTGTTCTGGGCATGTATAGATGGGCACAATAAGGGAAACTCTTCATCCCTTGAACCTGCAGTTATGGCTTAGAGCATGAACTGTGAGATCCTGGATGGAATCCAGCTCAACTGCTTAGTGGCTCTGCTTCCAGATGTTGGGCATGCCACACCTCCGAGAGTTCCATTAAAATGAAAGCATCATTTCTGCAGCTGGTGCCCCAAAACCGGTCTCACAGTAGCACTATCAGCATCATGATGTCATATTGACCAGGAGGAGTCATTGTGGGGCCCCAATTTCTTTCTGGAAACTTCAAAGATTACTGCAGGAAAATCTATTGTTCATTGTAGAAAACTTAAACATTATTCAAATATACATATATTCAATGAAAGATACGTAGGAAGAAAAGTCAATTTTTTCCTAAGATCTTTCTTCTTTCTGTACTGTATTAGATGGTTTGTGACATGAGGCAGAAACTCTGAATTTTTCTTTTAACAACATGCTTGAATTTAGAGAAGGAGAGCCACTGTACAAGTCCAAAGCCAGCTTTGATTTTTAAGTGAATTTATATATATTTGGGGTAATAGATAT
>NW_004949099.1:36230859-36248481 GCF_000317375.1 Microtus ochrogaster
CTTATTAACTTTTATAACTTATATTAGCCCATTATTCTAGTATATGTTAGCCACATGGCTCGGTACCTTTTCCAGCAGGGCAGGTCACATCTTCCTTCTTCAGTGTCTGGACAGGACTGGAGAGAAATGGGCTCCCTCCTTCCTCCTTCCCAGAATTCTTCTGTTCTCATTGACCTGCCTCTACTTCCTGTCTGGTTGTCCCTCCTATACTTCCTGCCTGGCTACTGGCTAATTAACATTCATTTAAAACATAATTGACCAAATACAGAATTCTCACACACCAAAATTTTACCCTGCCGATAACCTGCCCTCATAAGTTATAATCCTTTTTGTTTGGTGATCCTTTCTGGGTAGTTATCTTTTCCTCTTTAGGTATTCAAGCGTGCAGGATCTCTTGACTTTTTAAAGATTGTATTTTCGTGCAAAGACAAGAACAGAACCCTACACCAACCCTTATGAGGCTTCCTTACCGCCTGTATTAGTGTCACCTCTGTGGACAAGCTGTCGCTTCTCCGTCTCATGAGGTTCCTCCTTTTCAAATCTTTATTAATTTTGATGGTATCCATAGCTTTTCTTCTCCTGTGGAAACAAGAGCAAAATCTCTTCCCTTATGTAGCACATCTCCTGGTTTCCATTCTGAGGTCAAAATATCCTTGAAACACATCAGTTGATTTAATTCAGAAATCATTTCTATTATCCAATGTCACTCTGCTGCCATTGTTCCTTTGTCATTAGTGTTAAGAAAGTTCAAGGTTAATAAAGCATCATGCAGTCTATTTTGGGGGGCATTTTCTATCACTTTCTGCTTGTTTAACATGTCCTTTACAGTTTGAATTGATCTTTCCATGACTGCCTGACCTGTAGGATTGTTTGGTATACCTGTAATATGCTTTATATTATAATGAGAAAAAACTGTTTCATTTTTTTAGAGACATATGCTGACCCATTGTCTGTCTTTATTTGGGCAGGTATACCCATGATGGCCATAACTTCCAATAAATGTGTGAGTGCTGAATCAGCATTTTATGAGCTCAAGACAGTTGCCCATTGAAAACATGAATGAATGTCAATGGTGTAGTGTATATATTATAATTTTCCAAATCCTGTAAAGTGAAACATATCCATCTGCCAGATCTCATTCCTTTGAGTACTCTTTGGGTTACTCCCTATAGGCAACGGTGTTTGATTATAGAAAGAACAAGTAGGGCATCTCTTTATAATCTCCTTAGCTTATTGCCATGTAATAGGAAACTCTTTAAACGATTGCTATTGACATGATGTTTTTTATTAAAATCTGAGGCCATCAGAACACTCCCAATCAATAATCAATCAATTTGTGCATTACTTTATGCTAGAGGACCTGGCAGACACTTATGAGATCAGATGTGTGTTATGTATATAGGACAAAGACTATTTCTGATTATGTCTTAAACCTGAATGAATAACAAAGTAAATTCTGTATCATCTGGTATAAACTTATTCTGAATATTGTGAATCAGTAACTATATTGAGACGTTCTTTAAAATCCCTTAGTACCATGAGAATAGCTTATAACTCTGCCTTTTAGACAAAATTATAAGGACTTTGTTCCACCTTACTTAATTCTTCTGATTTGTAACCTGCCTTTCCTGATTTATTTGCATCAGTGTAAAACATATGGGTTCCAGTTATTGGTGTGTCATGTACAATTCAGGGAAGAATCCAAGTAGTTCTCTTTATAAGGTTAATTCTATCACTTTTGGGGTAATTGCTATTAATTTCTTCCACAAAATTAGCCCAACCTCTTTGTAATGGTTCATTGTCTTCCCATAACTTTTTAATTTCATCAGTAGTAAAAGGCACTATATTCTCTGCTGGGTCTATAGCTGCTAGTTGATGAAGTTTTAATTTTTCCTTTATAATTAATTCAGAGACTTTTTCACATAAGTTTTTAATTTCTTACTTAGTTTATGTGGTAAAAATATCCATTCTAAGATAGTATCTTCCCTCTGCATTAAAATTTCAGTAGGAGAAATTTTGGAACACAATATGACTAGAATTCAATTAAGATTTGGATTCACCCTATCCACATATGACTCTTGTAATTTCTCTTCAACAATTGCCAATTCTTTTCTGCTTCAGATGTTAATTCTCTGGTACTATTTAAGTCTTTGTCACCATCTAAGGTTTTATTTAAATGAATTATTAGATCAGGTGTTATCCCAACAGCCAATCATAGACTGGAAATGTCTCCTAACTAACTTTAAAAGTCATTAGGAGTCCATAATTAATCTCTCCTAATGTGTGCCTTTTGTGTTCTAATTTTCTGTAAACCTCTTTTGTAACCTAAATAATCAGCAGAATCTCCTCTTTGTAATTTTTCAGGAGCAATTTATAATCCCTATTTTGGCAAAACTTTCTTTACTTCTTCAAACATTCTTTCTAAAGTATCTGCATTTCAATCAGATAGCAAAATGTCATATATATAATGGTAAATTATAGATTTATGAAATTGTTTACATATTATTTCCAATGGCTGACTTACAAAGTAATGGCACAGGGTGGGGTTATTGAGAATTCCCTGTGGGAAGACAGTCCACTGGTATCTCCTAGTAGGTTGAGAATTATTTTAAGTAGGCACTGTGAAGGCAGATTTTTCTGTCTTTTTCTTGTAAAGGTATAGTGAAGAAACAATCTTTTAAATCAATAATTATAAGAGGCCATCCTTTTGGTACTAGAGAAGGCAAAGGAATTCCAGATTGTAGAGGGCCCATAGGTTGAATTGCCTTGTTGATGGCTCTTAGATCTGTCACCATTCTCCATTTTCCAGATTTCTTTTTAACAACAAATACAGAAGAAGTCCAAGAGATGGATGATTCTTCAATATGGTGAGCAGCTAGTTGCTCCTGTACCAGCTGTTCTAAGGCTGCAGTTTGTCTTCTGTTAAAGGTCATTGTTTAACCCATATTGGTTTCTCAGTTAAACATTTTAAAGGCAGGGTTGTTAGTATTTTTGAAGGTTTGCTAGTTGCTTTGTGTTCTTGTACAGCCTGAATGGCTGGTGACCTTTGTTTATAATATCTTATAATATCCGCCTCAGAAATATGAGTTTTTGGGGCTGCAGGAATGTTAATCTGGGTATTATTGCTGCAATAGGTCACAAGCCCAAAAATTCACTGCAATATTAGCTGCATATGGCCTCAGCCTTCTTCTCTGTCCTTCTGGCCCTATGCATTCAACCCATCTTGTGCTTTGTTTTACTTGAGATAGGGTTCCAATTCCTAGTTATTGAATATCTGCCTCTTGAAGAGGCCAATTTGGAGGCCAAGATTCTGGAGTAATGATACTTACATACACACCCGTGTCTATCAAACCCACAACTACAATGCCATTTATACACACTCTTAGCTTTGGTCTTTGATCATTTATAGAAGTCTGTCATAATATAGGTTTCTTATTTCCTATTAAAGCTGATTTTCTCAGATGTTTGTGCCATGCCAACATAAATCTCTCTCGCGAACTAAGACTTGAGATTGTTCACTCTGATTTTTGTTTGTTTTATTAGTTTTTTGAGACAGGATCTTTCTACTGAATCTAGGTTGACCTTCAATGCTGTATAGCTCAGGATGGCCTTGAACTAGCAATCCTCTAGTCTCAACTTCAGGAATTCTGAGATTACCTGCATGACCACTAATATCTATTTATTTTAATTATTTAAACCAACTGAACTTGTTAGCACTAGAAATAAGATACTTATGTTGGCTTAGTTTGTTTTTGTTTGTTTTGTTTGTTTATCAACCTGATGTGAGCTAGAATCATTTAAGAGAAAAGAATCTTTTTTTTTTTTTTTTTTTGGTTTTTCGAGACAGGGTTTCTCTGTGGTTTTGGAGCCTGTCCCGGAACTAGCTCTTGTAGACCAGGCTGGTCTCGAACTCACAGAGATCCGCCTGCCTCTGCCTCCCAAGTGCTGGGATTAAAGGCATGTGCCACCACCGCCCGGCAAGAGAAAATAATCTTAATTGAAAATTTTGACTCTATAAGCTCTAGCTTGGGCATGCCTATGGAGAATTCTTGATTAAAGATTGATGTGGGAGGGCTCAGCCCATTTCAGGTGGTGCTATCCCTAGGCAGTGTTAGGTCTCAGGCTAAGACCTAACACATAGGTAATCCCAGGAGGTATATGAAAACAAACTGAGCAAGCCAAGAGGAGCAAACCAGGAAGCATTACTCCTCCATGGATTCTGCTTCAGGGTGTGCCTTGAATTCCTGCCCCGATGTTTTTCAGTGATGGACTACGATGTGAAATTGTAAGCTAAAACAAACATTTTCCTCCCTAAGTCCTTTTTTTAAAATCACAGCAATAGAAACTCTAAACAAAGACAATGCTGCTCTCATCTAAGCCAGTGATTTTTTTTTTTTAAATGGCTCAGTGTACACTTTTATCAAAGTTTATAGGCCTCCAGTCCTGGCAATAAAAACAAGAAGTAAGTGCTAACTAATGACCAGTTAGTAAATGTGGTGATATTTTGATATGGGATTCCCTTCTGTATGCTGTGTATATTTTGTTGCCATTGGTTAATAAAGAAGCTACTTTGGCCTATGGCAGAACAGAATAGAGCTAGGTAGAATAATTAAACTGAATGCAGAGAGAAAGAAGGCAAAGTCAGGGAGACAGCATGTCACTGTGATAGGAGAAAGATGCTGGAAACTTACTGATAGGCCACAGATTAATAAAAATGGGTTAATTTAAGATGTAAGAGTTATTTAGTTAATAAGAAGCCTGAGCAAATAGGCCAAACAGTGTTGTAATTAATATAGTTTTGTGTGATTATTCAGGTTTGGCAGCCAGGAAATGAAAGAGCAGTCTCTGTTTACAATGTTTTGTTTGTACTATAACAAATGAAGCTTGTCTGAGGATCAGAATGTCGAGTGAACCACTAGTCAGCCATAGAGGCCAGGCAGTGGTGGCACACATCTTTAATCCCAGCACTCGGGAGGCAGAGGCAGACAGATCTCTGTGAGTTCAAGGACACCCTGGGCTACACGAGATCAATCCTGTCTAAAAGAGAAACAGAGCCAGGCAGTGGTGGCTCATACCTTTAATTCCAGTATTTTGGAGTTACACACCTTTAATCCCAGCACTAGGTAGGTGGAGACAGGAAAGGATATGGAGAGGGATTTAAGGCAGGAGGAGACAGGAGTTCAAGGCATGCAGTCTGAGCATTCATAGAGATGGAAGCAGTCTGAGAATTCATACAGACAGGCTTGCCCCTTTCATCCGATCATTGGTAGAGGTAAGAACTCCAGTGGCTGGCTGCTCTGCTTCTCTGATCTTCAAGCAAGTTTTATTTTATAGCACAAACAAAATGTCACCATAAATTAGCAATGAGGAAATTTATTGGATACTAAAAATCTGGGAAAGAATTGTGTTGTTTGTCTCATAACTTACAAGTCAGGTATTGTATTTTACGATGTTACAACTCTAGAGAAGGGTCAGAAATAGGACTCACATGACCGGAGTTAATGAGGACTAAAGGAAGAAATGATCTTAGTTAGCAAAGACTAGCTCAGTTTGTTTTATCCTGGTCTGGTTTAGTCTGGATTTGATTTATCTCCCTAGTGCTAGAATTATAATTGTACACCACCGTGCCTGTCTGCCAAACAAGCTTTAGTTGGAGACTAGTGGACAACTTTGTAGAGAAGGGCTTGAGGAATAAAGTCTAATTACACCGGCATTTTGTGGTAAGATCAAATCAGAGTGCAATCATCATGTTGCTTGTTGTAACCTCAGAGTGGATTAATATATTGCTCAACAGATCCTTTCACTTAGATCCTTAGATAAAATGGCTTAAGGTATAGCTCTTCCACAAAGCTTAATAAGCCTGGCATGCCCAGAATCAAATTGAGAAATAGCTAAGCGGTGAAAGGAAGAAAATTGAATCCAACTATTGACACACAGACCCGAGAATTAAACAGACAAGTCTGACTACGCTTTGAAACCATGGGCCTAGATTAAGAAATCTAAGGCTGAAAGAATGACTGTTGCATTCTCAATCTTCTATAGTATAAAAAACTGTTCAGTAGCCCAATTCCCAGTAACAAATCAGTATGACACCCTGAAATATGCCACTCTGGCGTAAAGGTTATTTTAAGATGAAGGCTGTTGAGGAAAAGCAGAGGACAAGCTTTCCTCCCTTCTCCACTCCAGGGAAAACAGAGCTTCAGTTCCTGTGAAGGTTCTCTCTTTTCCATAGCAGGGAGGGAAAACTACCCTGTTCATCAGATGAGCATGGCAGAATAGGCAACATGACAAGACTCCCAAATAGGGCTGGAGAGATGGCTCAGGGGTTAAGAGTATTTCCTGCTCTTCCAAAGGTCCTGAGTTCAATTCCCAGCAATCACATGGTGGCTCACAACCATCTGCAATGAGGTCTGGTGCCCTCTTCTGGCCTGCAGGCATATACACAGACAGAATATTGTATACATAATAAATAAATAAATAAATAAATAAATAAATAAATAAATAAATATTTAAAAAAGACTCCCAAATAACCAAAACATGTCACAATATGAATTAACATTAAAGCGAATCACAAGAAATGAAACCCAGTACAAAAGAATACAGTGCTTAACCCTTATCCAGTGGTTATCACTCTCATACACGCTCAAGGGCCTGGATTCAATAAAGAACACACAGAATCAAAGAATCCATATCATCTGGAAGACGATTATTCACACCAAGTTGAAAACCATACCAATCTTTTGTGTTTGGAAACATATATGTAAATACTATAAGTATAAACAAAGAATTTGATTCTGGGGGCTGGAGAGGGTTTTTTTTTAAGATTTATTTATTATGTATACAATGTTCTGTCTACATGTATGCTTACAGGCCAGAAGAGGGCACCAGATCTCATTACAGATGGCTGTGAGCCACCATGTGGTTGCTGGGAATTGAACTCAGGACCCCTGGAAGAGCAGTCAGTGCTCTTAACCTCTGAGCCATCTCTCCAGCCCTGGAGAGGGGTTTTTATGGATGAGAGACACACAGGGATCTGGGTCATCTGCCATCTCCATAGATATAAGGAGTGGTTTTGCAAATACTCTCTTTACATTACTAAATCAGTGCTCAGGCACTCTTCCTGTGATACAAGTAAATTCTGGGCACAAGTGTTAGAACCATGGTTGTGAGTAATATCACAAATGTCATTTCTGCCAAAGGTTAGTCTGTGGGCATTCTCAAGATCACAACAGGAACCAAGCATGCTGATGCATGCCTTTGATCCCAGCACTCAGGAGTCAGAGACATGGGGATCCACTGTACAATAATGCTCTTGTACACTGTAAAGATTTGTCACTCATATTGGTCTAACAAAACTCTGATTGGCCAGTAGCCAGGTAGGAAGTATAGGTGGGGTGATCAGACCTAGAGAATTCTGGGAAGAGGAAAGAAAGATATGCACTCATCAGCCAGACACAGAGGAAGCAAGATGAAAATGTCATCTGGCTAAACATAGATAAGAATTATGGGTTAACTTAAGTTGTAATAGTTAGTAATAAGCCTGAGCAATGGGCCAAATAGTTTATAATTAATATAAGCCTCTGTATGTTTATTTGGGACTGAATGGCTGTGAAACCAGGCTGGACAGAAACTTCCGTCCTCATGGATATTTATGAACCTGGTCTATGAGTTGAGGGACAGTAGGGTTGCTACACAGAGAAACTCTGTCTTGAAAAACAAAACAAAACAAAACAAAAATTACACTAGGATGGGAAAGAGGAAACTTACTACATGGTTGGCTGTTTGTACAGCATCTTTGTACTTTAAGGTGAAGGTTTTTGGTTTGTAACACACTTACCTTAAGGGAAATAATGTTAACATAAGAACTCAGAGAACACATATGAAAATGACCTTGGGGGGGGGGGCTGGAGAGATGGCTCAGTGATTAAGAGCATTGCCTGCTCTTCCAAAGGTCCTGAGTTCAATTCCCGGCAACCACATGGTGTCTCACAACCATCTGGAATGAGGTCTGGTGCCCTCTTCTGGCCGGCAGACATACACACAAGACAGAATATTGTATACATAATAAATAAATAAATATTTAAAAAAAAAGAAAATGACCTTGGAATATGTAGGGAAGCAAAGTGAGACAGGCTCTTACCATGTAGCCCAAGGTGGCCTCAAATTCATGACTTTTTTTTTTTTTTTAACCACAGTCTTCCAAGGAATGAACTAGAAATGAACTCAGGGCCGTATCCATGTAAATAGTCTTTAACACTATTTACATATACTGTATCCCAGTCCTTAATGGAAATGTTTTTAACTAGTAAAATTTTATCTCATTTTTCCTTGTCCTGATATTTATATTTCACGTACTCCCATGGTATGCAGTTAAGTGAAATCACTTTGTTCTCATGCAGCAATTGTGTGGGGTCCATATCTGAATGGAGAACTGAGCCTCTTAGGATCTTGTTGAGTAGTAGGTTTTATAGCATCAGTTGTCTTTCCTGTGTTGGCTCTTCGGGGTAAGGCCCAAGGGTCATTGGGAGTGAGGCTCTATATGTTTAAATGAGACCTCACAGTGACTGAAGTAAGGGTCCAAGAGGTCATGTCAGACTGTTAAAGTGTGAGAATTTTGGCTTTTACTTTTTGGCTTTTTGGACTCTGTTCCCCAATCCCACCTTCTCTGACACATCAGCAAGGACAAATTACCAATAAGGAGCAAACATCATCTTGTGGAATTTCATAAGAGCTGAGAAGGACATAAAGGTGGGTACTGGCATTGCCAATTTGTCATAGTGTTATAGGATAGTAAAGCATAAAAGGTTCCAGTGGCATTTTGGAGAGTGGAGAGAATGGTTATTATAAGAGGTTCAAGGCCAGATTGCAACATCACTTGGAGGTTAAGAAGTCTTTCTTAGTTACTGTTCTATTGCTGTGAGAAGACATTGGGACCAAGGCAATTTATAAGAGAAAGCATTTAATTCGAGGCTTGCTTATAGTTTAAGAGGGTTACTCCATGGTCATCATGGCAGAAAGGAAGGCATAGCACTGGAGCAGTAGCTGAGAGCTCACATCTGATCTGCAGTTTCAGAGAGAGAGAGAGACTGGGGTTGTCTGGTGTAGGTTTTTGAAATCTTAAAGCCCACCCCTAGTGGCACTCTTCTTCCAACAAAATCATACGTCCTAACCTAAACACTTGGAACCAAACATTCGCATATCACAAGAAGCCTACCAGAGATGACCACTCAGATAGTTTATAGCCAATTGAAAGCCTTTTTTTCCTATCAACTGGGACTATACACCAGTATTCAGGACCCAGGTATAGTGTCTAGTGTTTAAAGTAAGAGATTTTTTTAAGTCAAAAAATGAAATTCTAATGCCGGGCGATGGTGGCACACGCCTTTAATCCCAGCACTAGGGAGGCAGAGGCAGGCGGATCTCTGTGAGTTCGAGACCAGCCTGGTCTACAGAGCTAGTGCCAGGACAGGCTCCAAAGCCACAGAGAAACCCTGTCTCGAAAAACAAAAAAACAAAAAAAAAAAAAAAAAATGAAATTCTGGTATTTTGTTGACCAGCTGCAGAAGGAGGTTTTGTGCAAGCAAGCAGTTTAACAGAAGCTAAGATAAGTTATCTGGGGCAGCTTGACCTCAGCTTCCTAGAGTAGAGTTAGGTAATTTTCTACAGGATTCTCCATCAAGGAGATCAAATTCTAGTTAAATCTAAAGTGACCTCAGCAAGAGTATCACATGAAGGAACCGCTGTTGTTCCTTGCCCTGTCACAAGCCTATGGGAGTCACTCTCATTCAAAGCACCACAAGGTCCTTAATGACACGAGGCAGGTGCCAGTGTCAATGGTCATAGCTGATATCACTGGAGCTCAGTGGCCTACAGGCTGGAAGACGCCAGTTACGTGAAAGAGTAAATTAGGAAGGGCTGAAAGGGAGATTTAAGTCGATAGGCAAATCAAAAGAAAGTTAGTAACCAGAAAAGCAAGTTCCTGTGTGCCCTTCCTTCGGAGCCATCCCTCCTAAATGCTTTGTCTTAAGTCAGATGTCTTTTCTGATGGCCTTTTAGCATCTCATGCTACCACAGCTGACAGGCACAGACACAGCCTTCTCCTGGGTCAATCAGGCATCTTCCTGGGCCTCTGTCAGCATGTCGAGATCATGGCTTGGGAGTACTGCTGAGGCTACAGAAACAATCTTCAAGGGCCTCAAGGGCTGCTGCGATGTGGTCTGTTCTCATAGCTAAATTGACCTATAAATCACGATAAGCATAAGAAGCTGCTGTGTGACACGATTGTCAGGAGGAGACATGAGCAAAGGTCTTACTACCCCAGATAGAGAACCAGCAACATACCAAAGTAGGGACACCACCAAAATACAACTTGATGAACCAGTGAGCTTTATTGAGGTTACTCACAGGAATATGGATGAGGGGTTACTTATAAGAGCAGAAATAACACATAAATAGCTGCACCACCAAAGCCCACCCCAGAATCTGGAACACACTGCACAGCCTGCCGCAGCTCAGCAAGTTGGAGAATGTTTCTTTCAGAAAACTCATGTAAGCCGGGTGGTGGTGACGCACACCTTTAATCCCAGCACTCAGGAGGCAGAAGCAGGTGGATCTCTGTGAGTTCGAGGCCAGGCCAGTCTAAGGAGTAAGTGCCAGGACAGGCTCCAAAGCTACAGAGAAACCCTATCTCTAAAAACCAAAAAAAGAAGAAAAAAAAGAAAGAAAGAAAAGAAAAAAGAAAAAGAAAAAAGACTCATGTAATCAGAGCCTCTTCTAGGCAGCTCCATTTGTCAGGGGCTGTTTTCCCACAGTATTTACATCTTATTTTCACTTGGGGGAGAGGCCTAGTGGATTTGGTCAGTTTCAGGGACATCCTGAAGCTATCCAGTTGTTTGCTTCCTGAGTGTAATCAGCTTCCAGATAGTATTGCTTCCTTTCCCTTTAGAGCACCCTGTGTCTCAAGGAGCTTTCTTCTGGGGTAGAAGATTTTACCTCAGAGGAAACTACTATCCAACAAGAGCCCATCTGTGCTGGTTCATTCCAGTTCCTATGCCTGCTACAGTGCTAGTCACATTAGGTAGGACATGAGCAGGCCCCTTAGGTCAAGAGATCTTGAAAGGGGTAAGTGAGGGGCTGGTTGTTAAGGGCAACTTGGATATCAAGAGCAATGAGGGCAATGGTACAGGCACCGGTCCATTCGCCTGTAGACAATGTCCCTAGCTGGAGAGCGCAGGTGAGGACGATTAAGTCTGCTTTTGGAGTTGATATGCTGGAATCTCCCAAAAGAGACGCATATTCTATAATCTCTGTGAGGCTCATGATTGAATACCTTAAACCACCAACATCTGTGGACCAGGCTGGGGAAGCAGAGGGACTCCAATCCAGCACTGCAGGTAAGGTCAATGGTTCTAGGCAGGAATGTCATAGCTGGGCCCTGCTTAGGCTCTGGCAGCAAAAATCTGCAGGATTTAAAGTTTGGCACCTTGGGAGATGACCTTACCAGAAAAGGTTCCTGCCTCACAAGACTGGCGACTTTACATTCGATCCATGGAAACCATGTGAACCGACATCTCTGGCCACTGCACCGCTGTGACAAGCTTTTACAGCTTTGGAGTTGTAAGTATGGTACCTGTTCGTTCTGCTGAGCCCCAGTAGAAGGCCCTGAGCTAAGAGTTTTGAGGTTTGTTTCTGAGTTGAGAGCTTTAAGAACTTGATAAGGTACATAAACCATCAAACCTGCCCCAAAGTTAATTTAGAGATCCCCTCAACCAAGAGAGTCATAGCTGCCAAGTGCCTTGAGGCAAGGGGACCAGTCCTGTGCTGCCAGGTCTAGGGCCTTGGGAAGATAAGCCCTTGGCACAGGGAGTACCCTGAGTTTGCATTCAAAATCCCAGGACTGTTCCTCATTACTCATGTGAAAAGATTTAGTAAGAACCAGAAAGAGCAAAGCTAGGGTGGAGGTAAGCTCCACCTAGGATGCCCAGAGCCAATGTCATCACAGAAGTCCAAGCCGATGCTTCTTTCTCTGATCCTTCTCAGGTCTCATAGAGGGATTAGCATCAGGCCAAACTGAGAAATTCAGACTCTGCAAAATCCTGTCACACCCAAGAAGGTCTTCCTTTGTTTTGTGAGTGAGGCCCTCATACTTAAAATAAAATCCTCGGGTGACTGGAAAGACCCCTTATTTCTGTATTTATTTGATTTAAGTCAGAAAAACCAGACCCCCCTCCCCTTTATTTTCTAAGGGAGAATTGAGCCTCTGAAAGAGAAAACATAATTGCATGTAGCTAGCTTTTGAAGTCAGGGCAGTGTTTGCTCTGGAGGGGATTTGTCTGAACTACAAATTAACAAATCATCAAGAAGTGAGGGAGGTTACTCCCCTGGAGAAATTCAAGCAAGAAGAGGTCTTTAGATGGGCCTGTCCAAATGGTAGTGCTGACCCAAGGGTTCTAAGGTGAGATGGTCCAGCTAAGCTGCTAAAGTAATCTGGGAGCAGGGGTCCTGTCCTTTGAAGGCAAATAGAAACTGAGAGTCAGTATGGGCAGGGTTACACAAGAAAGCATCTTTAAAAATCTAGCATCATAAATGAAAAAGGTATTTTTGGAGGGTATGTGCCCTCTCTGGAGACTGTGGGGTGGATCCAGGTCGACAGTCTCATATTTAGCCCTCAGGTCCCGGAGCATTCTACGGGATTCATCTGACATTTTTATTGTACTCAAGGAAAGGACAAGACACAGTCAAGTGTGGTTGGCTTCTCAAAGGGATCCATGTTTAAGCGTCTTATGGAGCCAAATGTGGGATTTTGGTGGCTCTCAGGTTACATCCCAAAGGGCTGTGTGGGCTACAGCACTCAAATGAGGGTTATTTGGAGAGTGCTGAGGACACAGTAGCCCAGCAGCCAGAAACTCATCAGTGAGAAGCAATAAGTGTTTCTGCACTTCAGTCTTTAAAGGATAGTGGGGCCATGGAAGGAAGTTCTTGAGATTCTTAAGGGCAATTATAACAGGAGTGGCTGTTGTTATCCAGAAAGGGAGGCACCCCAGATTCCAGGGGAATCTCGTTATGTAATATAGAGGTCTGGAGTAGAGACTACAGGAAGGGAGATCAAGGTCTTAGACATCTCTGGGCCATTATAGGACAAGGGACTCCATGCTAGTGAGGGAGGACAGAAAAACAGGGGAAATTGTGTGGGCATGGGAAAGGAAAAGACCCTCATCTGAGAGTCTGGTAAATCTCTCACCAAGTGAGTCAAGAGTTTACAGCAAAGGACTTTCTCCTCGAGAGGGCCACAGCCTTGCTTTCAGCTGCTTCCTAAGTGACTTCTTCACCCTGGGCTTAAAATCTGTATTAAACATCTTTAAAACAAAACAAATATAAACTCTTCTAAAGACAAACAAACAAAAGCCAGAATTATAGCACAACTAACTTTTGCTGTGAAGGTTGTGTACACAGAGAAAAAGAATCATTTACTTTAGAGATATTTCAGTAAAAATGTTAAAATAGTAACAAACCATGTTTAAGGCCAAAGCATATAGGAACTTTCTCTTTTCCCGGTATAAATGTGTAGTTTTCTAGCGCCCCCCAATCAGCAGGATGTATCCTGGAAAACTATGCCCACATTCCCCAAAAATGGATCATGGGTGTTTTTCTTTGTTAAGAGTGTAGGTTACAAGTTGTTATGGATCATGGTCAGGAAGAAAGCTAAACAAAAAAGATTAGATTCAGAGCTTTTGTTTTGAAAAAAAGTGGGGGGGGGGTGATGTAGAACAATGATTTTGTATCCTGTAAAGATTTGTCAGTTATATTAGTTTAATAAAACACTGATTAGCCAGTAGCCAGGCAGGAAGTATAGGTGGGACAAGCAGAATAGGAGAATTCTGAGAAGAGGAAAGGCTCAGTCTGCAGTCATCACAGACACAGAGGAAGAAAGATGAGAAGGCCTCACTGATAAAAAGTACCAAGCCAGGTGGCTAACACAGACAAGAATTATGGGTTAATGTAAGATGCAAGAGTTAGTTAATAAGAAAGCCTGAGCTTTATAATTAATAATTAATGTAGGCCTCTGATTGTTTCTTTGGTACTGAACGTCTGTAGGACTGGGCGGGACAGAAACCTCTCTCAACACAGTACAAAGATTCAATAAAAAGAAAACAAAATATTGATTCTTAGAAAAGGAAAACAAATTATCAATTTTATGGGGATCTAAAGAAAATTTAGGATTATAGTCAAGTCCTGACTGGAATATTCTGTGAGGCTTGATCATCTCAGACAGCAATCTTAAGGTTGTTCTGGATGTAGAGCTCAGAGGAAACTCCAACAGAGGTCCTTTAAAATGTTGGATCGTCTGGGCCATCTGCTCCTATCAGAAATTTCTCAGGGGGGGGGGGTGTCTTCCTTGATCAAACCTGATTTTTTTTTTTAACTCAGAATGAATTCACAGCCTCTCATTTCCTGTGGAAACAAAAACAAAACCTCTTCTCCAAAGTAGCATATCTTTTGACTTAAATTTTGAAATCAAGACATTTTCAAAATATATATGTTGGATTAATTCAGCAGCATTTATGATCAAATGTCTTTTAGCAGCTGTTGTTCCTTCTGCAGCCTCAAACAATTCAAAGACAGCACAATAACATACAGTATCCAGACTCTCTGTGCAGTTTCCATCTTTACATGGCTTTATTTTAAACTCTATTTCTTTTTAATTTTTGGTTTTTTGAGACAGGGTCTCTCTGTGTATCTTTGGCTGTCCTGGAACTTATGTGTAGATTAGGTTGCCCTTGAACATAGAGATCCACCTGTCTCTACCTCTCAAGTGCTGGGATTAAAGGTATGTGACATCACACCTAACTACTCTCTCTTTCCTCTCTCTCTCTCTCTCTCTCTCTCTCTCTCTCTCTCTCTCTCTGACTTTATCCTTCTTCTTTTCTCTCCCAAGCCTACATGTATTTTTGAACATGCTGTAAACCATTAAGGGGTTTTTATTTTCCATATGAATCTATCTTTATTGTATATCTCTTTTTATGATTTCATGAGTCTTTAATTTGCTAAGCAATATAGCTAGGATTAAAGCTGTGGCTTTGACTGGATCTACCCTAGCTTTCTGAGTGTCTAGCTTCATGGCAGAGGTACTGGCCAGAGCCATGTTTATTGCCACAATTCTATGGAGTTTCAAGGTCTCTGCCACCACCAAGAAGCATGCTGTCAGCTATTCTTAAACGCTATTTAAGTGTTTGGTGGTGGGGCCTCTTAAAAGAACTGCAAAGTTTTTCCAGCTGAAGCTGAATCAGGAATCCTCTCTTACATGAGGTGCACTTGCCTCTAGCAAACAGAGCCCACCCTAGAAAATGTTCATTTGTATCTAGAATTACTTCCCAAGCTCTCTCAGGTTTTATGTGAATGTAGCTGTCCAAGTTGGCACCATTTGTCGACGGAGGTTTTTGTACTACCTGTGATACAGAATTGACTTCATTATTTATTCAGGTTCAAGACATAATCAGGAATAGGTTTTGTCCAATATACACAGCACACATCTGATCCCATACAGGTCTGCCAGGTCCTCTATCATAAGGTAATGCAGAAATTGATCAATTATTGATTGGAAGTTTGCTGAAGGCCTCAGAATTTTATTTTAAAAAAATCATGTCAATAGCAATGGTTTAAAGAAAGAGGGTTTTTTTTTAATTTTTTAAATTTATTTATTAAAAATTTCCACCTCCTTCCATCTCAAGAGAGAGCAACAAGGAGATTATAAAGAGATGTCTTACTTGCTTTTTCTATAACCAAATACCATTATCTGCAGGGAGGAACCCACAGGGTACTCAAAGGAATCAGATCTAGCAGACAGATGTGTTCTACTTTACAGAATTTGGAAAATTAAAATATGTGCACCACACCATTGACACTTATTCAGGTTTTTAATGGGCAACGGCCTTAATCTGAGAAAAGGCTGACTCAGTCATCACACATTTATTATGTTATGGCCATCATGGGTATACCTGCACAAATAAACACAGACAATGGTCCAGCATGTGTGTCTAAGAAAATGAAACAGTTTTTTTTATTATAATAAAAAGCACATTACAGGTATACCAAACAATCCTACAGGTCAGGAAGTTATAGAAAGATCAAATCAAACTATAAATGATATACTAAACAAACAGAAGGGGATGGAAAATACCCCCAGAAATAGATTGCATAATGCTTTATCGTATTTTTCATTGAATTTTCTTTATGTCAATGAGAAAGTAACAACAGCAGCAGAGAGACATTTAATAATAGAAAAATCTTCCGAATTAAACCAGCTGGCACATTTCAAGAATGTGTTGACCTCACATTGGAAACCAGAAGATATGCTACATTTGGGAAAGGGTTTCGCTCTTATTTCCACAGAAGAAGAAAAGCTATGGGTACCATCAAAATCAATAAATATTTGGTTTGAAAAGAGAATCCTCTTAAGAAAGAGAAATGACAGCTCATCCACAGAGGTAACAACCATACAGGTGGTAAGACAGGGTTCTGTTCTTGTCTTTGCAGGAAAATACACATCTTTAAAAAGTCAAGAGACCCTGGATGTTTGGATGCCTAAAGAGAAAAAAATAACTATCCAGAATGGATTGCCTAGCAAAAAGGAATATGAATTATGAGGAAAGATCATCTAAAAGTTAAAAAAGTTTTTTATTATATATGTATTTATGTGTGTATATATCTATACATATATATTTATACATACATATACATAACATATACATACACACACACACACACACACACACATATATATATATGGCTTCGGAGTTGGACAATGGCTATTCTTCTCAAAATCCAAGCATGTTGTTAAATGAAAAATTCAGAGTTTCTGTCTCATGTTAGAAGCCATCTGGTATCTGGTATGGGACAGAAAGAAGATAGATTTTAAGGAAATATTTTAGGTTTCGCCATGCCCATTTTGTTTATATCATATCTTTCATTGAATATATGTCTATATGAATAATGTTTAAGTTTTCCACAATGAACAGTAGATTTCCCTGCAGTAATCTTTAAAGTTTCCAGGCAGAAGATGGGGCCCCACAACAATGACTTCACCTGGTTGATATGACATCATGATGCTGATAGCACTAATATGAGACTGGTTTTTGGGTGCCAGCTGCAGAAATGATAAACCTTCTTACAACAGAACTCCAAATAAGAACTTCAGAAAAACCTATTGACTACTCAGAGACCATTTACAATTATACAAGAAAGTAATCTTGAAACTTAACCATCATTTTACTTTTACAGGATCCCATAGAAAGAATATCACCCCATGACAGCTGGAAGCAATTCTAGAAGATGATGTCTCCTCTCCCAACAAAGTTTGTCCTCAGGGTTAGGGACACGATTTAGGGGTCAATTATTACTTGCTTAGGGTTTGGGTTTGGGGTGGAAATTATGTAGGCCCAGAGATCTCCTTGAAAAAAAAGAGGGAAAATTGAATGGAATAATAGGTAGATTAGTGTGAACTTACTCACACTAGTAATAATAGTGACTAATAGAGTGAATACTTGTGAACTAATTATGGACAATTTATATTGGTATAGATTTTTGTATATTGATACAAATTCAAATTATATTTGTTTATTTATT
>NW_004949099.1:36249472-36255767 GCF_000317375.1 Microtus ochrogaster
CTCTCCAGCAAAGGCTATCATTGGTGTTTTTGATTTTAGCCATCCTGACAGGTGTAAGATGGTATCTTAAAGTTGTCTTGATTTTCATTTCCCTGATCCCTAAGGAAGTTGAACATGACCTTAAGTGTCTTTTGGCCATTTGAACTTCTTCTGTTGAGAATTCTCTGTTCAGCTCAGTGCCCCATTTTATAATAGGGTTGATTAGCCTCAAATTATATTTGTTACATTGAATATGCTTCTATTTCTGTTTACAACATTTGTACACCTATGCAAAGTTATTTTGTCAGACTATATGCATGCATGTTTCTACCTCTATTTAAGATATTTTGTATATCGATACAATTTTAGGATATATTTATCATATTGCATTATATATTTCTACCATTGATCAAGATATTTATACATTGTTTACATTTTGAGGTCAATGTCCTCCTTTACTGCACAGTTGTTTAAAGATTGTTTAATATTCTGATATGAAGTCTTAAAGTTATATAGGTATTATTATAGGTCAATAGTCATTCATGTTTGTTAAACTTTTAGTAAAACTAATTAGGTTCTTTAGATACATAGAGATTATATTCTGCATAGATAGTTATCTTTCAACCACTTCAAAGATCTGTAGAACATGGTATTTAAATAACTTAGGGTTTGGTTGATCTGAGACACAATTGCTTCTGACAGCACCAATCTATTCCCAAGAGAATGTTGAACACTAAAGACACTCCACTTGAAGTTTGTTTTCTTCTTCTTCTTCATAAAACTGGCCTCTAGGCAAGGAACTGCCCATGCCTTGACCACTGACAAAGTGCATGATGTCCAGAAAGGACAAGCAGGATACAAAAAAAAAAAAAAGACTGCCAAACCTTGCCAAAACTGGGTAAGAAAGTCCTGAAAATTTTCCTGCCTCTGAAAATGGTCTGTCAGTTACTCTAGGCCTCCTTAGCCAAAGTTGGTTGCTTCAACATTGCAAATGATACTTTGGGTGATTGCCCAGGTAGCCAGTTGTCTCTGCCATCTACTGCACATTTTGGAAGCTGCTTAATTGCACTTCCTGCCTAGAATAGAATGTTTATTAAAACATTTAGCATATGTTCCTTGCTTAATATTGTTTATGCTTATTGTAAATCTAATTTTATACTTGATATCTGTTCCTAGTGTATATAGTTTTGTATTGGTTTGGAACTCTCTTATTTAAACAAAATGAAGAGGTGCTGTGGGAGCTCCTTCAGCCAATAGCCTTTAAGATATCAGCTCATTTGGGCATGGTTTCTTATACTATAAATGCTGAGGTAAAGTGTGTGCTTGCTCTTTCTCATTTCCAGCTGCTGGATTTGATTCCTGTTCCCTGTTCATGCAGAGGACTGTAATCTGTGAGTCTACCCCTAAATAAATAACCATTTATTATACTCAATTCTAAGCTACTGTGGGATTTCTTTTTAGCATCCATGTGCAGTACTGTTATTATTATTTGTATGTCATTAATATCTGCTCTGATCTTCTTTATCTCTCAACATCTACTGCTTTGGGTATTGGTGTGTTCTTGGTGACTTTTTTCCATTGCTTTAAGATCTCTCATCAGGCTGTTTATCTGCAATATGTCTGACTTTATAGTGTAGGCACTTAGAGCTGTAAACTTCCGGGTAGGATTGCCTTCATCATATCCCATAGATTGGGGTACATTTTGTATTCATTTTGCTTAATTAGAGGATTTAAAATTTTTCTTTTTTGATTTCTTTAATGACTTATTTATCAATAGGGTATGGTTTTATTTTGTTTTGTTTTTTTGAGATAGAGTCTTTCTATGTAGCCCTGGCTATCCTGAAACTCACTTTATAGACCAGGCTTGCCTGTAACTCACAGAGATCCACTCGCCTCTGCCTCCTGAGTGTAAGGATTAAATGTGTGTGCCACTGTGCCCAGCTAATGCTGTGTTGTTTAATCTCCATGAATTTCTATGTTTTCTGTAGCTTCTCTTGCTGATTTCCAGCCTTATCTCATTGTGATCAAATAGAATAAAAGATATTGTTTAAACTTTTCCTTTTTTCAAGACAGGGCTTCTCTGTGTAGCCCTGTCTATGCTGGAACTTGCTCTGTAGACCAGGCTGGCCTCAAACTCAGAGATCTGTCTGCCTCTGCCTCCTGAGTGCTAGGACTAAAAGCATGTGCCACCATATTCTGCTTATTCTTTGATATTTTGACACTACTATTGATGTCAGTAAGGTCCATTTGATTTGTAATATTATTTAACTAAATGTTTCTTTATTCCTTTTTTGTACATATAATTTGTTTAATGGTGAAGTTACCCACTACTATTGCGTTGGCATTAATCTCTCATTTGAAACCTATTAGTGATTGTCTTATGATATGAGGTGAGCCTATATTCAGATCATATGCATTTAAAATTGTAGTTTATTCTTGATGGTTTTCCCTTGGTTGTAATGAGTCACCCTTTCACCCTTTATAACAAGATTTAGTTTGAATCCTATTTTTCCAGTTATTAGAAGAATAGCACCTGTCTGTTTCCTACTCCCATTTGATTGTTAACTTTTTTTCCCACCCTTCACCTTGAATAGTGTTTATCTTTGATGTATTTTTTGAGGTAGCAACCCCTGAGCCCGCCAAACCTTGGCCCCTCCCCAGGAAAGGTCATGACCTCTTCCACAGGCTATTTAAACTGCCTCCCAGAGAATAAACACGTGGTCTTCCCTCTTCCTCTTCTGGCGTGGCTTTGGCTTTCCCTTTCCCCCTTGGGGATACCCAAGACCTCAGAAGTCCAATTAAACCTGGATATCTTTTAATTTGGTCTGATTGGGATTATTTGTGTGGGTGGAGAGGCTTGTTTTAGGGATATTCCTAACACTTGTATGCTTTGTTTTGTCACAAGGTCCTAAAGTTCGTACATGTTCCATTTACACATTTGAACATTTTTATGATTGCCCCTGACTGAATCATCCAATTCCTGTACTTTGTCTTCATACACTGATATTCTTTCTTCCATATGATCTATTATATTGGGGAAGCTTTCCACTGAACTTTTTATTGGACCTGTTGTGTTTTTCATTTCTCTCATAATTTGTTTTAGATTTTCTTCAGTCACCTCCTTCAAGCACGCATGGCTTGGTCCTGGAACCCTGACCAGAGGTGTCAAAGGAAAAAAATCAAGGACAGGCACACGTGTAGAAAAGCTGGGATCAGGTGGATTGTCCACACTCCATTGGAGAGGCACCTACTACCACCACAACCCAGAACTTCAGAGTGTTTATTGTGTACAGCACAGGGGGAGGATTAGCTGAGTGCAATCGTCTCTGAAGGCCAGTGTTTCCAGGCTATAAAGATCTGGGAGGAGGAAGTTGTAGTTGCTAGTTTTCGCACATACTACTTACTTGTTTGCACTTGATTCCCGAGGAAAGCTCTACCATCCCTCTAGAAAAGGCTCTGCCACGCTCATGGTACTGAGATATTGGGGTCCTTGACATACCATGTCCACTTCAGTGATGCGAGTTCACTCGGGACTTTACTCAGCTCAGGGCTTCCTCCTCTCCCTCTAGTTAGTTTTTCTGTCTCATTTTTTAGTTTGATTTTCATGTTGTAGACTCTCTGATACTTTCATTCAGCTATCTGTGTTTCCCTGAGAAATAGTCATGGCTTTATTGAGTCATTTGATCATATTTATAGTCATTCTTCTGAATTCTGTCCGAGTTGTTTTCATTAAGTTGGTAATTTGCGGAGGAGAAAGGCTGTCTTGTTTTTTCATCACTTTTCTTTCTGTAGTCCATTAAGGCGGGTTTTGTTGTTTCGGCGTTTGCTTTCTCCTTCTATTCGGGTTGCTTCTCTTCTTTAAGGGGACATGTTTGCAGGGTTCAGGGGAGATGGGGGTTAGAGTAACATTTTCATCTGTTAAACTGGTGTCCCAGGTTCTGTCTCCAACCCCTCCTTGTGGGTTGAGCACTGTCACAGCCACCACTACCTAGCAGTAGCCCGCTCTAGTGATAGATGGTGGCTCACTGCTGTTAGAAAGGGTCTCACAAAGGACACCCAAAGCCAAAGGACCTCAGCACGACAATACTTTACTACCCACAAAACAAGAGCAGTGAGTGCTTGGGTTTTCATCCCAATGCAGGCGGTGGCTCTGGGTTTTCTCTCTTGGCTGGGGTCTGACCTCCCAGTCTTTCATGAGGGTCTAGTTCAAAGGATCAGTTCAAAGGAAAGAGGTGGGGGGGAACAGGAAGGGGTTGGGCACCTCAGTCCTGAGAATGCAGCAGGGGCTTGGGGTAAACAAAAGCTTTACCAGGTGGAGGGGTCATTAAAACATTTGCATAAAGGGTTTATGGGTGGGGGTGAATTCCTTATCTTGAATCAGAGTTTTACAGGGTTTGACAGAAAAGACAAATATTTAATGTCTCTTACACCACAAAACAGACACTTGTGAAGTGCTGATTGCTTTAGAGAGGAAGGGACGGTAATAATGCTGTGTATTTTAATATGTTGATGTGAGGGGGAGGATAAGAGAAGAAGTACAAAGTCAGGTGAGACCAGAACTATAGGTTGTTAGATGGGAAATAGAGAGGGTGTGGGGAAACTGAGGCAAAGGGGAACAGGTTTTGGCCAGCGGAAGACTGAAAAGAGGAGGGTAAAAGTATGCACCTAGATTTCCTGTGCTAGGTCAGCTTCTGGGCTCTGGGACGCAGCAGCAAGAGGAATGGGGCAGGGGGAGGAGAAAGGAAGAGGGAAAGAGAGAGGACAGAGAGTAAAAGGCGTGGATGGTTGGGAACACCGGCTGCAGTGACCTGCTGTCCTGGTGTCCCATCAGGGTTTCCTTAAAGAAATGAAACCCAATCAAATTCATATGGAAATTCAAGCTACCAGAGTCAGCCAGGCTCTCTTAAAAAAGAAACATAAAATTTGGGCAGGCAAAGTGGTTTAGCAGATGAGGGTGCTCGCCACCAAGCCTGACGGCCTGAGTTCAATCCCTGAGACCCACAAAGCGGAAGAACCCACTCTTCCAAATTGGCCTATGATCTCCATGCTTGCACTATAGCATTCGCAAGTGGGTACACGCATGTGTGCACACACATGCACACGCTCACACACACACACATACACACACACACAAATAGATAAATGATAAAAAACCTGTAATAACATTATGCCTTGTGGGTTTATGTTTGTATTTTTGAGGCAAATCAACTGAAAAGCAAAAATCAAGAAAATACAAGATCCTCCTTTATTACAAAAGTAAGCAGGCAGATCTCTGTGAGGTTAGCCTGGTCTACTGAGAGAGTTCCAAGGCTGGGTCCAAAGCTACTGAGAAACCCTGTTCCAAAAAACAAAAAACCAAAACAAAACAAAAAAAGATTCTGGCTAGTTCTGATGCTGAACACCTTTAAACCTTTAATCCTAGCATTTGGGAGACAGAGGCAGGTGACTCTCTGTGGGTTCAAAGCCAGACCTGTCTATAAAGAATTCAAGGATAGCCAAGGCTACATGGTGAGACCCTGTCTCAATAAAATAAAGTGGATTCTGCCACATAGTTCTCTCTCTCTCTCTCTCTCTCTCTCTCTCTCTCTCTCTCTCTCTCTGTGTGTGTGTGTGTGTGTGTGTGTGTGTGTGTGTACACTGGGGACAGAGTGCAGGGTTTTGCACTTGCTAAGCAAGCACTGTATTAGGGACTTATACTGTCACCCTCAACACAGCCTCTTAGACAGACTCAGACTCTGCATGTTAAATATGATTTTTTGAGAAGTTCTGATCAGAAGGTTTAAGGAAGGGAAGAGCTCCTTGTCAAGGTTTTGTTAAAGGATAACTCTTATCTGTAAGCAGAAACCACCGCCAAGGTGACTTACAGAAGGAAGGGTTTGTTAGACCTTCCAGAGGAATGAGTCCTTCATCTTCATGGGGAGGGGGAGGGTGATGGCAGCAGGCGGGCAGGGCAGCTGGAACAGCGAGATGAGAGCTTACATAGTCATGGGGCTCAAGCACAAGACAGAAACAGTGAAATGGGAATGGTCGGTGGAGTATGAAACCCCAAAGCCTGCCTCTAGCAAGGCCACACCCCCCAAACCTACCCCAAACAGCACCACCAACCAGAGACGAGTATTCCAATAGCTGTGCCTATAGGGGACATTCACGTTCAAACTGTTGTTCTTAAAAAATAATAAAAAGGCGGGGGGTATGTGTTCTTCTTGAACACGGGGCACGGGACAGACACGCACGGCGGAACAAACACAGACACGACACGGCGGCTCCCACGTGGGTTCGCTTTAATGGGGGAGGGAAACACAAAAGGGCGAAGGGG
>NW_004949099.1:36259007-36299640 GCF_000317375.1 Microtus ochrogaster
GGCCTCGTGTGGCCCCTGCCTTTTAACGGGGGGCCCAAGGCAATCTGGGAAGAATATCTCACACCTGCGCGCAGGTGTGCGCACAGGCAACCATAGTCCAGGGGGATTCTGGGAGTTGTAGTTTTCCAAAAGAACAACACAAACCACTCCAGCATTCAAAAACTACACGGAGCCAGATACACTGATAGTCTTTCAGAAGTTTCATTTTTTAAGCCTAATCTCAAGGTTTTGAGTCCCATCTTCCCCAGATTTAACCACCAGAAGACATGTTCATCTTCCCTGCACCACCACCTACCACCACCCACCCTCTGAGAGTCCCGGTACTGAAAAGAACAGCTGAGTTGTTTCTCTTCTGCGGTGATCTTTCCTTGCAGAGTCTCCAGTGTGAAAGGATTCATACCCTGCCTCTCTACAAGAAAGCAGAACACCTGAGGTTCAGGCATATTCATCTGCCACCCATCCACTAGCCAATCAGAGAATCAAACAGTGTGATCGAATGAACTCTGCTTCAGGAAGCAAAATAATGTCCAGTGTCCCAGAGCAAGGTTAGCTTGGTCCCCTTCCAGCTTCTATCCTGAAGAGCAAGCAAGCAAGCAAGCAAGCAAGCAAGCAAGCGAGTAAGCAGCAGAAGACATGAAGGGCTTATTCACCGAGGATGCTCTCCAACCACCTAGGACCATGCCCTGGCAGGGCTCTCGTTCCTTCACTTTTCTCTGTCTGCCTTGTTCTTTGTTTCAGTATTTTTATACAATGAAGATATATTACGTAGAAATAGTTAGGGAAAATCCACCTATTGTCTAAGCCAATAGGAAAATAAATTGTTTTGAAAAATCATACAAGGAGGCTGTGAGGATGGCTCCGTCAGCAAAGCACTTGCCTTTCAGACATAAGGAACTGGGTTCATTTCCCATAATTCATGTGAAAACAGTCTGGTGTGGCGCTGCCTGCTTGCGTTCCCAGAGATGGAGAGGTACAGAGAGGAGGGTCTACAGGGTCTGTGGGCCAGCTAACCGAGACTAGCTGGTGAGCTCCAGGCCAATAACGGAACATGTCTCAAAAAATAAGGTAGAAGGTTGTCCTCTGCCCCATCCCCCCCAGAGAAAGAGAGAGAAAGAGACAGACAGACAGACAGCAGATATACATACATATACCCTCACAATGCAGTGATAATCAGATAGAAAACATCACACAAATGCCACTGTTAGTTTTTTCTGATGTGAGCTATGGACACATCGTGCCCTCTTCAAGACTTTAGGACAGTATGCCACTTAGGAAACTGGGACAGGAAGTTTTCAAGCTCAAGGCCAGCCTGAGTCACATAGTAAGACCCCATGGAAGCACACTTCACCAAAAGAAGTTTCTGAAGACAATAACAATATCTCAAAAGAGAATTCTCTCCCCAGAGTCTCCCCTGCCCCAAAGCCCTCTTCCTTCTGCATGACACAACTCCACTCTACCCCAACTGGACTTCTTTCCCTGCTGGACTTACCTCATTCACAAGGGTCAGAGTACTGGGTCACTGCCTGCTCATCTGTGAAATGAATTGACATGTTACTCTTGGTGGAACTCAGAGGTGATCCTTCAGAGGTCAAAGTTCTGCTTTACCCACGTCCAGATGTCTCTGTGTGTCATGAGCACGTTAGCGTTACAGGTACTGTCAATCACTAACACTGTGCTACGGTGAATTATTAATTACATTGGAAACGTCAGCTCTCATCAGCTCCTTGAGAACAGTGGTCTGCTGTGTTCTCTTGGTCTGAAGATCATAGCATGGAAAGGACCCCTTCTATAGATGAGCTTTGATTATTTATTGATTTTATTTCATTTGTTTGTTTTGAAATAGAGTCTTGCATAGCCCAGGCTGGCCTCAAACTCTCTATGTAGCTGAAGCTAGCCCTTATCTTTCTTGCTGCTTTTACCTCAAAGTACTGAGATTACAGTTATCTACTACCGTGCTTGGCTCCTCTCCCCGCCCCCCACCTCCACCCCCAATACTGGCCTTGTGAATGCTTGTCAAACATTCTACTGGTAAGATGCATCTCTAGGTTTTTAGGTGACTTTTAAAAAGTGTTTTAGGTCAGGTAATATGATTATATGCTGCTTGTCTTGGGATGGAATGGTTGCAAAATTAAGAGCCAGAGGCCATAAAGAGTGCCATTAAACCATGTTGGGAGATGCACGTAGGACTCACCCAGCAAGTAGTAGTCATAGACTTTGACAGTTGCAGGTTTCAAGTTGGTGACCAACACGCTTTGGCTGATCGTCAAAGTGTAAGTCTGTGTCTTCTTACTGAGCTGTGGGGCACACAGATCAAGCACATCAAAATGAGGGGCCAGAGAGACTGCTCAGTGGTTAGGCCCTGCCGCTCTTCCAGGAGCTGAGGTGGGGTCTCAGACCCATGGTGGCTGGCTCACAGGCTCTTGCCACTCCAGTTCCAGTGGATTCAGTGCACCCATCTAGCTTTCACGGGCACCCACAGGTACATGGTACACACACACACACACACACACACACACAAGAAACAAAAAATACATTTTAAGTAGACAACTAAAATGAACCATGCCTGATGACACACACCTGCACAACACAGCGAGAGCTTGTTTCAGTGAGAAGAAGTGGAGGGGGGAGAAAGAGAAGAGGGAGGAAAAAAAGACTAAAGGGAAAAGGAGGACCGTCTAGCTCAGTGGTAGGATGTTTGCTGAGCACACCGGAGGCTGTGGGTGT
Organism: Microtus ochrogaster; assembly: GCF_000317375.1. Taxonomy (NCBI): domain Eukaryota; kingdom Metazoa; phylum Chordata; class Mammalia; order Rodentia; family Cricetidae; genus Microtus; species Microtus ochrogaster. The sequence goes on from NW_004949099.1 coordinate 36,261,732, forward strand.
GACCCTCTGCACTACTGCACTACGACTATAACAAGCAAACAGACCCATGCGTCTTCCTGAAAGCTGGACAGGCCGGGCAGGGGGTTGAAAATGGGACATGGATATTCACAGTAAAGTAAATTTTAGTTTGGTACATTCTTTTCTGTTGGCTATAAAATAAAGATAACATTATTCCCTATGTGGAACAAGATCTGATGAGAATTAGAGCTACATCAGATTTTAGACTGCTACTGGGTCCTTGGGAACTTCTAATTTTATTGAAATAAAAACAAGTTGAAATAAAGCTAATCTTAGCCTTAAAATAAAATAATAGGGACATATATTATGTATTGAGGGCTTATTTTGTGTCAGGAACATTTTCAAATACTTTTATAACCCTAAATCATTTAATCCTCTCAAAAGCACTACAGGCCTAGCAGGTCAGCGGTAGGGCACTGGGTTCAACCATCGGCACTGCATGTAAATGAATAAAAACCAAATAGTATTAGGGCAGATATAGTTATATATATATATATAGTTATAGGGCAGATATAGTTGTCTGTCTTTTACCAATAGCTCATTTCACAACTAAGGAAACAGATTTTCAACAGTTTGCCCAAAGCTACACAACCAATAGCCAAAACCAAGGGTTCAGAGCAAGCTTGGTTAAAGCTTTTGAGGTTAAGCATGCATTATAATCTAGAGTCGCAACACTGCTTGTGGCTACTGAGCGTTTGAAACTGAACGAAAGAATGGAGGCGGGCTAACAGTGTAAAACACATGCTGGAACACAAAGGTGCAGAAATGGATACATATACATAGGCTCTCATTAATACATATCTCATTTTACGTTTCAGTAGATTGTAGAGTTGAAATGTTGGGGAATATAAATTTAGCTGGGGGGTGGTGGCCCATGTCTTTAATCCCAACACTTGGGAGGCAGAGGCAGGTATATCTCTGTGAGTTTAAGACCTGCCTGGTCTATAAAGTGAGTTCCAGGACAGCCAGGACTGTTTCACAGAGAAACCCTGTCTCAAAAAAGACAAAAAAAAGGAAAAAAAAAGTTAAATTATAAAACATTTTCTTTTTTTTTTTTTTTTTTTGGTTTTTCGAGACAGGGTTTCTCTGTGGCTTTGGAGCCTGTCCTGGAACTAGCTCTGTAGACCAGGCTGGTCTCGAACTCACAGAGATCCGCCTGCCTCTGCCTCCCGAGTGCTGGGATTAAAGGCGTGCGCCACCATCGCCCGGCTAAAACATTTTCTTGAGACAAAGTCTTATCAGGCTAGCCTCAGACTCATGGAGATCCATCCGCCTCTTCCTCCCAAGTTCTAGAATTAAAGGTGTGAGCCACCACACCCAGCTAAAGTTTTCTCAACTGTGTCTACTAGGGTCAATCCCTAGCACTCTACCACTGAGCTACGGACTTAGCTCACAGAATTATTGAAATCATTAAGTGCTTTAAGATTGTAAAAATATTTAGAACTGTTGCCAGTGAAAAGTGAGACCTCAATACATGTATATATGTTCACATTATCTATTGTGCTTTTAAGCTTAATTAAAATCAACATGCTATATTTAACTTCTCATTTCCACAAAGCTCAAAGTGCCCAAGGATCGGTAATATTCTACCACTTGCTACAAGCTAGTTCTCATCATATTCTGTTTCTTTTCTTGAATACGCCTACTAGAAATCTCAAACGGTGAAGACAGCTCGGGATGTCAACCCGTGGGAGGACCTTTGTCTGTAGGGCCCGTCATGGTACACCATCATGGTACACCATCATGGTACACCATCATGGTACACCATCATGGTACACCGTCATGGTACACCATCATGGTACACCATCATGGAGTAGCCTCCTCTCACGGTGTACACTCCGGGTCCTGCATGTCGGTGTGTGTGATGTTAGGACATGCAGATTTGAAGGGACACCTGCGGATGCATGCACAGTCCCGCTCTCGGGTTAGTTCTGAACACCTACCTCCTCCAGGTAAATGTTAAGCGTGTCTTTGTTGGACTCGACCTTCTTCACCAAGGGTTGCTGCAGAAGCTAGATTTGAAAAGGAGGAAAGAAAGAGATGAGGAGGCATGACCATGTCCCTGGAGTAGAACCTTTTATTCAATTTTAAACTCGTAGCATTTCAGTTTTATCATGAGATATGTACTAACACATATGTCTTCTTTTTTCTTTTCACTCCACCTTTGAATTCCAGTATGTTTTCCATACTGTTGTACATGGCCCGCATGACTCTGCTCTTTTCCTGGCCAGTTTCAAGTGCTCCGGAATAAAGAAAGCGAGACACCTAGGCCACGTGTACGGTATTTGCCTAGCATGTGCAAGGCCCTGGGTTCCATCCTTAGCATAGAATAGGAACTGAAATCATTACTGCTTCCATTTTATATATCTGAGGGACCTCAAAAGCCCTTTCAGATGGTCCGAACTTGAGTTGTAAATGTGTGCATGTGTGTACATAGATATATAGGATGATCCATGTTTATAGATATACAGGATGATCCATGTTTATAGGATGATTGTGTACATAGATATATAAAATGATGTGTGTACATAGATATATAGGATGATCCATGTTTATAGATTATAGGATGGTGTATGTATATAGATATATAGGATGGTATATGTATATAGATTATAGGATGGTATATGTATATAGATATATAGGATGATGCGTGTACATAGATGTATGGGATGATGTGTGTACATAGATATACAGGATGATCCATGTTTATAGATATATAGGATGGTGTATGTATATAGATATATAGGATGATGCCTGTACATAGATATATAGGATGATGCCTGTAAATAGATATATAGGATGATGCGTGTACATAGACATATAGGATGATGCCAACTTCACCACACTTTGGTTCATCAGTAATGTTAGGTTTCCTAAGAGAGTTCAATGGAGGAAACAGAAGCCACTTACTGACTGCTTGGTGCCCTCCACGGGACTGAACCCAGACAGCATCTTCACTTCCACAATGGCCATGTTGGAAGAGCTGCGGCTTCCCACATAACTGGGGGCAGGAAGAAGCAGACTTAGGTCAACTACTATTTCCACTCTTGCTACACTCTACATCCTTATACACATGTGTGGGAGCATAGGCACACCCCCACTCCACCCACCCCCTCCACACACAAATTCAGCTCCCAAGACCCAGGTGCCCCCAGTTTTCCTTGCCTGGTATGAACAATGAGAGTCAAGGATCGAGGCAAAGTGAGTTTTTCACAACTAGCCTTTTTTGTTTCCACCTGAAGGCTAAAAGTCTCCGGCACTTTAGGAGGGATAATGTTGTATCTCAACACCACCTAGTGGAAAGAGATAGCCAGATCAGAATAAGGAAGGACTTCAAATTTGTGTATCTCAGACTGCCATCAAGGGACACACACACACACACACACACACACACACACACACACACCAAGGAAGGGAGAAAGGGCAGCCGGGAGGGAGGGAAGGAAAAGAAGGAGGGAGAGATACCAAAGGAGAGAAAGGGAGAGGAGGGACAAAGGAGAGGGAGGGAGTGGTGATTTCAGAATTTGTATTTGGGGTGAGAATATTCCGACACTGTTTTCGCTTGTACTCCTTCCTCTTGGCCCTCTACTTGCCTGCACATAGACGCAGCCCTGGCCTGAGGCCTCCACAGTGTGCACTCCAGGGATGCTGGGCAGTGCCTCCTGCTGCAGGACCAGTCGGTTGGCAGACTCTATGTTGAAAGTGCGTTGGAAATTCTCAGTGGATTTTACAGCCACGCTGACTTCCTCAGATGGCACATAAGCAATGGCGGCATACTTGGCAAGGGCTTGGAGGGCAACCACAGTATCCTGGAGTAAAACAAGCACATAATTACTGTTCGGTGAGCCATGCAAATTAACCTGAAGGACCCTGTAACCAGCACCCAGTAGCTGAAGCTGGCTCGGGTGAGTGAGAGCACTCCCAAGCACACAGAGAACTTATTCACCTCTCCTTGAGAGGCTGATGCAGAAACTCCGACAACTTACACATACATATAGGAAATCATCAGTAGCAGGTTGTTACTGAACAGCATTGGGCCTTCTGGCCATTCTGGTGAATTCATGCTTAGAAACAGAACTTAGCTTCAAAGGGTTATTTCTAGAATCAAGTGGATAATGGCTCGTTGTACTTTCCTTAGCTCTCTTGTTGGAGGAGCTAGCAACAACTTGACGGTCCTCGAAAACACATCCCTTCTGCCATTATTCATTCTGCAGTCATCTGTGCGATGACCTCTGTCTGGTTGGAGAGGGTACCAGGACCCTTGACAATCCTTTCTCTCAGTCCAAGGCTTCTTAGCCACTGAGCACACGTTACCTTTTCTTTAGCTCTGAATAGGACACACTGTCACTATTTTATAGCTTGAAGCTTTTCATTAAAAAAAAAAAAAAACATTTATATAAATTACGATAGAGAGGGAGAAAATGGAATGCCCAGGAAAACTGTTATGTTCTGCTCTCTACTGTAAAAATCTCTACCTACTTGACACTGTCAAAAGCATATCACAGAATAAAGAGCCTCACTTTACATACCCCGAAGAGAGCAAAAGAGCATGCATAGTTACTGCATTACTGCCCTGTGAAGTGGGAGGGTGGGGCAGCCCTGTGGAGGCTGCAGACAAGCGTCCCCTGGAAAGCTCTGTCTACCCTCTGTGAGCTGGAGCCATGGGATCCCTACTGCTTCCCCACACTGAAGCAATTCAACAGAAGGACCTTCCCACTGGCTAAGATTCAGTGTGTGTGTGTGTGTGTGTGTGTGTGTGTGTGTGTGTGTGTGTGTGTGTGATTGTGTATATGTGTGTTAGTGTTTATATGTATATGTGTGTGATTGTGTGTGTGTGTGTGTGTGTGAGTGTGTATGAAAGAGAGAGGCCTTTTATAATCACCAAGGATTTTCGTGAGAAACAATTCTGACAGGTACATGTCACTGATGGTTGTAAAGCCTTCTCTCACTTCTTGACAAGATATTGATATGTATTATAATTACTTAGGGCTAGGCAAGAAGACGTCTTTCCTGATCAAGAATTTCCATGAAGGGTTGGGGTATAGCCAGCTGGCAGACTGTGTGCTTAGCAGGCACAGGGCCCAGTCTTTAATCCCCAGCAGCAAAAATTGAAAATAAATAAAACTTTCTCTTTTGGTTTTTCAAGACAGGGTTTCTCTGTAGCCTATGTTTCTATGGAGCCTGTCCTGGAACTCGCTCTGTAGACCAGGCTGGCCTCAAACTCACAGTGATCCACCTGTCTCTGTCTCCTGAGTGCTGGGATTAAAGGCATGTGCCACCACCGACTGGCATAAAAACCATTTTCAATCCCCAAAAGAAAAACAAGCAAAGTTCCCTGAAATGAGGCACAGTACTTAAAAAAACAAAACAAAACATTAAATTGGTTTGTTGTTGGTGCACACCTTTAATGCCAGGATGAGGAGGCAGAGGCAGGCATATCTCTGGGAGCTCAAGGCCAGCCTGGTCTACAGAGAGAGTTTTAACACAGTCAGGGCTACCCAGACAAACTCTGTCTCAAAAAAAATAAAAATAAAAAATAAAAAAAAAACAAACATAGCCCTGCCTGTCCTGGAACTCATTCTCTAGACCAGGTTGGCCTCAAACTCATAGAAATCCACCTGCCTCAACCTCCTAAGGGCTGGGAATAAAGGTGTGTGCCACCACCCAGCCTGACACTAATTTTAATAAATCAATTTGTAATTCCCATGAAGACAAGAAATACATTTTCTTCTTCATTCAAGTAATTTTTACATGTTAAATATTTAATTAAATTTCAGAACAATGTAGTAATGACTAAATACCCTGTTATGAGAAGCTGCACATATGTGTATGTGTGTACTTGTATGCATGTGCAGTGCACATATGTGCATGTGTGTACTTGTATGCATGTGCAGTACACATATGTGCATGCGTGTACTTATATACATGTGCAGTACACATATGTGCATGTGTGTACTTGTATGCATGTGCAGTGCACATATGTGCATGTATGTACTTGTATGCATTGCAGTACACATATGTGCATGTGTGTACTTGTATGCATGTATAATGAGTGCACTGTAAATTGAACCCAAGGCCTGGCCCATGCTAGGCAAGTGCTCTACCACTGATCTACACCCTAAACTCTGAGATAATTTTTGATATATTCAAATTTATCACGAATTCTACCTCTCTTCTTTATCTCCTGCTTCTCTCCTAGTTCAATGAAACAGTCTCCTGGTCTCCCAAGACCTGGGTTTCTTTCCTCTGAATTACCCTGCATACCAAACAACAGGTTAGCCTTTCTGAAGTAACGTTTAAAGATCAAAGCGCACCACCGTTAACCTCTCAGAATTATGTCCCAACTCGAAACCTGCCATGCAAGCCCCTCCATCATCTGAGCTTCTCTGGTTTCCAGCTGGCCTCTGTCCCATTGGCTCCGGCTAAATCAGTTCTCCCGGTAGCCAATCTGCATTTTTATAGATTGGTGTCTCTGTTCACATCATTTCTTCTTCTTTTTAGTAGTTGCCTACCAAAATTTATATATCCTCTTAGATCCTCTCTTTTAATCACTTTCTTGGAAAAATGGTTTTGCTTTTTAAAGTCTAGACTGAGCACGTAGCTCAGTACTCAATGGTAGTGTGCTTGTTCTAATAGGCACACACATACACACACACACACACCACACACACCTGCACACACGAAGACCACTCTTAGCCTTCAAGTTGATGATATGAATGCACACACACACACACACACACACACACACACAAAACACAGTCTTTCAATTTAATTTGATAAAGTTTTCATCTTTATGGTGTTTGATTTCAGATTCTCCTTCATTTATATGCTATTTTGAGACAGGGTCTGGCTGGCCTCGAACTCAGAGATCAGTCCTCTGCCTCTGCCTCTCCAGTACTAGGACTAAAGATGTACGCTCCTTCCTTTGTATGAAATGTGACTAGCTTTCCTTCTACGGTATAAACATTTGGAGTACAGACTGTATCTTATTAACTTTCCAATGCCTGCAATAGGAGAAGGGAACATGTCCATGAACCCCCAATTTTTATATGTACAGATCCCCTAATAGGCTTTATAATTTGTTAACAAATAAATTTTGCCATAATTATGAATGTCCTATTCCTAATTACATGCTGTCCTACTTTGGTTTCTCCCATTGTGATAAACACCATAACCAAAGGCAATTTGAGGAGGAAAGGATTTATTTGGTTTATATGACTAAATTGCAGTCTATCACTGAGGCAAGAAGTCAAGCAGGGCAGAAACCTAGAGGCAGGAACTGAAGCAGAGGCCAAGGAACATCTCTTTCCTCTCTCTCTCTCTCTCTCTCTCTCTCTCTCTCTCTCTCTCTCTCTGTTTTTGTTTTGCTCTGTGTAGTCCTGACTGTCCTAGAACTCATTCTGTAGCCCCGCTGGCCTTAAACTCAGAGATCTTCCTGTCTTTGCATCCTGAAGGTTGGGAGTAAAGATGTGTGCCATCAGCTGTCTCAAGCTGCTCTTCTATATCACATGGGACCACCTGCCCAGTGGTGGTACTGCCTGCACTGGGCTGGGCCCTCCCACAGCAATCATTAAACAAACAAATGCACCATAGACTTGCCTACAAATCAATCTTATGGAGGCATTTTCTCAGTTGAGGATCCCTTTTCCTAGATGGCTTTAGCTTGTATCAAGTTGACAAAAGCTAACCAGCACACATATAAAAATACTCTACAAAGAGAAAACCAAATGCATCTGGTATCACTCACATTGTAATAGGCCCCCAGACTTTAACATAACTGACGCCATGTTAGAGACACCATTCTGATCTTAAAACCCAGCATGTAGGCCCCACACACATGTTGAAATGGAAATAAAGACCTAATCCATCAAAAACCTAGTTCTTAGTTCCAGAAAAGCCCCTAAATACTGACCTTGCTTTTTGGTTTTTGTAGTTCTGCTTCTTACTGTGACAACCAGGATGTGGTTTGTGTACATAAATGACAGAGGACTGTAAGGTTCAGAGCGGCAGGATTTGGGCAAGTTCCCAGTACAGCTACCAGCCAGCAATAAAGACTTTCTTTCCTGTTTTAAGGTTGGCTGTGTAGGCCGGGCAGTGGTGGCGCACACCTTTAATCCCAGCATTCAGGAGGCAGAGGCAGGTGGATCTCTGTGAGTTCAAGGTCAGCCTGGTCTACAGAGCGGGTTCCAGGACAGCCAGGGCTGTTACACAGAGAAACCCTGTCTCCCAAAAACAAAACAAAACCAAAGAGTGTCTGTGTGGAAGGTTCTGATAGGCTTATCTTAAAACATGTTCACATGACCTGATTTCATTAACCCTTCCGTATATTTTCCATATACTTTTTCTCCATTTCTTTAAGATTATAAGGACCCAGAGGACAAGGGAGATATTTCTCTATCTCCACAGTTTACCCGACCATGCCAGAGAAGTCAGCTGCTCACCTGAGTGGAAGAGAAGCCCCCATATGCATTGCGTTGCTTGGCTAACCAAGCAACTGTGCCTGTGGCCTTGGCTATCTCCTTTTGGGTCAGGCTGTCCTTGGTGAGCTGGGCCAACAGTATGTAGGCTGTGAGCTCTACATTCACCTCCTTAGGCTCAGACCAAGGACTGGCATCTGAAACAGCAGGTTTCTGGCTCCAGTGAACGGAATCACCTATAGAGAAGAAAGCATCATTGCAAAAGTATGCCAAGAGCTGACAGATGTTCCCATTTTCATTTAGTAAACATCACACCTGAAAGTGGAGAAGTGTCAGCCAAGAATCAGTCATGGGTTAGAAAATACCTCTCAGAATCAGCTGATTCAATTAGCTCTGAGTACATGTGCTGTATGTGTGTGGGGTGTGCGCGTGTGCGTGTGTGTATATGTGCACACATAATTCCCTAAGGTAAAGATAGAAGCTCTATAAATGTTATTACTGCGGAAATATGTGAGGGCTATTCTTGTTAGTTTATAGGTTCTGGTTCTAATTCAAATAAGTAATCTGGTGCTAATTCAAAAAACTTCTCATAAGAATTTTATGTGCTTAGGGTATTTGTTGCTGCCGAACAAGATTTCAGTAATTTTTCATCATTTACTTCCTTTATTCAAAGGCTAACCCATTTTGAAAACAAAAGTGGCAAGAGATGTATATGAATGCTAAGAAATCACAGCAGAAAATATGCTAATGAGGACCATCAAATAGAATAAACCGATAGGGCAATTGGGTAGAATATGGGGAAAGATTAACCTTGACGATTCATGGATATAAAGAGTGGAAGGAGACTGCTTTAGAAGAAGCTGAGATACTGATTAGCTCAAGGAGTTCATCTAACAGGGAGAACAAAACAGAAAACTTGTGAACTGCAATGCAAGCTAACACAAAAGAGACAAACGCAATAAATCAATCTCACGGGGAACAGGTGGGGCCTGCCCACTGTCAACCAGAGTCACGAACAAGACAGATTTTCTAAATATATCCAACCAAACATCTCCAAAACACCAATAATCTATGACACCAATGAATCTGGCCAACTTCAGCAAATACATTCCCATGTTCCGAATATACAGTGATGTCTTTGGGGACTTAAAGGGACTTTCTCTCAAAACTCCCAATGATGAGCTCATGACTCAGCTTCTACCAAAAGAACCCCTGAGTGTGAGCATAGACGAGGCAGAGGATGGCACAGAAAGTTATGGTCGACTCACAACACACCTTAACAATTCCAAAGAATGCCTAGCAAGACCCACGCACCTGAGACAGTGGCCTGCTGCTCTAACTTGTGAAGAAGGGCACTTCTGGTTTCCACTTCTCCAGCCAGAGAGAAGGTATAAGCTAACAGGGCCTGGGTGTAGAGGCTGCGGGTGGAGGCGACAGACTTCCTGAGACACTGCAGACCTTGTCTCACCATTGGGTCCTAAAAGGTCAAGAGGCACAATTGAGTTCATAAGGCATTTCTTATAAGACGGATCTTCCTTGACTTTAGCAGAGTGAACGGTGGGGACCAGGGGTTCAGTAGATAAAGTCGCTTGCCACCAAGCCTGATGATCTGAGTATCCAGAGCCCATGTGGTAGAAGCAGGCAACCAACTCCTACGAGTTGTCTTCTGACACACACACACACACACACACACACACACACACACACACTAATATATAAACTATAATGACAGGGTGAATAGGGGCAAAGAAGAATAGTGTCTCTCGGGGCAGACAAGACAAGGATTTAGAGAGCTCACGTTGACGGTCTTCCCCATCTCCAGCAGTGCAGCTGTGATATACGCAGTCAGAGAAACCTCATCGTCAACACCACCCTAGGAGGAATCAGGGAGACAGGGGATCAGAGCTGCGGCCCACACCTCGGAGAACAGTGTGCAGGCTGCAGGCAGAAATCGTCTCCACTGGCACTTTCTACAGCTCTGCCTGCCCAGGACACACAGTGAGGTAGGCAAGACTTCAATAGAAGCCACGGGAGGAGACAGCCTGAGACTGCCAGCTAGGTGGGCACTTAGGAGATCTAACAGGAGCTAGATTAGAGGCTAGAGGTGGAGGAATAAGTTTCTCACAGGAAACACCCCCCCCCACACTACCACCAGGAATACAAGCCCAGCCCTTTAACCAGGGAAGATTAAGTATAGCCTTCCCTGCACAACACTGTTCCTAGAAAGAGCTTCGGAAATTTGAGAAACTACAGATTCTAAATTATCCTTATTCCATAAATAAGAAAACAAGTACTTAAAAACATGAAATGGCTTGTCCGCAGGTACACAGCTAAAACACTCTAAGTCTGGAATTCACAGTCACGGAGTTTAATGGGTGCTTTCATGACAAACCACTATGATGAGTTTCTTAATGGGCTGTTTGGCTCTGGTAAGAAAGAAGGATTTAAACAAAACAAAACCCTGGGATCTTGTTCTGGTCAGCTCCTGTTGTGTGTCTTGAGACACACGCCAACAGCACCCCAGAATAAAGGTGCATGTGTTGAAGGCCTGGTCCCCAGCCTGTGGTGCTATAGGGAGACGGCAGGACTTTTAGGGGGTGGGCTGTAGGAGGCAGTTAGGTTGTTGTGTGCCCTAGAAGAGGACAACAGGGCCCTTCCCTTCCTGTCTGTGCCTCTGTTTCCTGTTTTCCATTAAGCCACTGTCTCAGAGGATTCCCTCCTCCACTCCGGTCTGAAGTGATGGGGCCAAGCAACTATGGACTCAAACCTCTGCAACCGTGAGCTAAAACAAAACATTTTCTCCTCGTCTAAGTTCCCACAGCAGCAGAAAGCAGACAGCCACAGAGTGTGTAACAGAGGAAGAAGGTGGGGGCTGATATGATCGGCATGAGGATGTGAGGGATTACTGGTCCAGGTCTTAGAATAGCAACGGGAACCATTCCGCTAAGAAAGTCAGTACACGTCTGTCTCTTTGAGTATGCTGTGAAATACGCAAGCTCTTCCACATACCCGCACCTTGCCCTGTGTTGGGGAGCGTGAGGGTTAAGCTGCCAGCTTGAGGAGATACACAGTCACCTGGGAGATAAGCCTCTAGGCATGCTCGTGAGGGATTAGGTAGGATAATTACAGTGGGAAGAGCCCTGGAGTGTAGCTAGTCCATGGATTAGGGTTCTGGACTGCAAACAAAGAAGAAAATGAACCAAGCACGAGCGCGCACGTCTCTCGGCTTCCTGATTGCAGAAACAATGTGACCTACGGCCTCCTCGAGCTCACATGCCATGACTTCCCTCAGCTTCTTCCATCAAACCGTGCACCAAGTTAAACCCTTCCTTCCTTACACAGTTTTTGTTGGGTATCGTATCAGAGCAACAGGAAAAGTCGCTAACAGAGAAGGAGTAGAGGCAACAGGGGCTGGGGGGGCGGGGTCAGGGACTGGGCGGGGTCAGGGACTGGCCCGGCCAGTGCCTTTAGGGGCTGGTTTACAGCATGGGGAGTTTACTGCATCTCTGGGCCTTTGTGAATGAGATGAATAGCAACACACGGGTACTCAGCTCACTGATATGTTATAAACATTCAGTATCAAACAAGTACTGAGACTAGTACCCGGTACAGAATAAACAAAAGACACTGGGAAATGACTTTGCTTCTGGCCTGAGGCAATAGCAAGAGACCCAGAGACTGCCTGGACCAGTGTCTGGAACTTCAGCTTCTAATGAGATCATCACAGGCTGTCGGCTCTCACTCCTGGTCTCCACTCACAGTGTCTTGGGTGGGAGCCAGGATCTACATTTCAGGCGAATTCCCAGCTGATGCCGATGCCCTAGATCTGAACCCTAGGACGCTGAAGACTTCTCATTCTCTAGACCTTAGGACTGAAGACCAGACTGGAGGGCACCTGACCAGGACCACCCACAGCAGGGCTAGACCTAAAATGGTACTCGTGGACACGGGGCGGGGGGGGGGTGTGTGTGCAGGCCCCTCGGCCACGCCCACCTTCATAGCTGTGTGCAGGAGCTTTCCCACATTGTCATAGCAGCCGCTGGCGAGCTGGTTTCCTGCCATCCATTTGAGGGCATCCTGGATGCTCTTGTCATCAATGAAGATGAATTTCTGAGCTTGGCCAAAACATTTTGTGACAAAGGCGGTCAACCTACATGAGGGAAGAAAAAAAAAAAACCACTCCAGATGATGGCACACAATTCCAGTTTGTTCTGGTTCTAGAAGGGGGCCAAGACACAGTGCCTTGGAAATCTAGAAAAGGGTTCACTGAAGCCTGGGGAAAAGAGTAAGGGACTTGACCAGGTATGAGCAAAACTAAGCAGTATTGAAGGACAGAGGCTGAGAACAAGAGGAAGGGATTGCAGGGAGAGAGAGGGAGGAGAGGGGGTGGTCAAGAGTTGGGTTCTGGAGTATGGAACCTGTCGGGAAGCAGGCAATGTTACCATGTATTGCCATTTCCGTCCTGTTCCCCAAAGGCGCTATACGAGCCGTTGCTGTGCTTATACATCAGTTCCTTCTGGTACCCTGAGGAAACAATGTGTTTTCAGATGTTGTGGCAACTTCAACTCACATCCTCAAGATTTGCAAGGATGGGGGCACTTTGGAGACTAAACTTCTCCATAGCTTATCGACCTTTTGTAAGCCTTCCAGAAGGGTGTCCAAGGAAGCAAGGTCTAACTTACCTACATCCAGGAAGCCAACTGCCCGAGACCTGATGTCCTCAGTCAGCAGCCCTGTCTTCTCCAGGTACTGCAAGACATAGATGATGGGAGCAAAAATGACCATGTTCTGTTCACCACAGCCGCTGGGCATCTGCACCAGGCCATCTAGGTGTTGGAGTGCTGTGCCCATGACGTCTCCTGCAATTCAGGTAGAGAAATAAAGGATATGGATTAAAAAGGAAAGGAGGAAGTTTCGTTTGTTTTTTCAAGACAGTTTCTCTGTGTAGCCCCGGTTGTCCTGGAACTCCCTCTGTAGACCAGGCTGGCCTCAAACTCAGTCTGTCTCTGCTTCCTGAGTGCTGGGATTATAGGCATGTGCTAGCACCACCTGGCCAGAAGGAATTTATAAGCCTTGTGATTTTTTTTTTTCAAACATATAATAGAACTTGCTGTGTATCCCAGGGAGAAACTGCAAGTTTACCATATTTTCTACCTTTTTAAGAGCTCACAGTTAGGGACTGGAAAGAAGGCTCCGCAGTTAAGAACACTGACTGCTCTTGCAGAGGACCTGGGTTGGGTTTCCAGAACCTATATAATAGCTCACAAGCATCTGTGACTCCAGTTCCAGGGAATCTGATGCCCTCTTTCTGACCTCTGGGGTACCAGACAACAGACAATACATCCATGCAGAAAAACAAGATACAAATAAAACAAGACAAGGAAACCAAGGTGGTTCACAGTCACAAGGACAGCAAGAGGGGTTCACAGTCAAGAGGATAGCATCAGGTGTTCACAGTCACAAGGACAGCATTAGGGGTTCGCAGTCAAAGGGACAGCATTAGGGGTTCGCAGTCAAAGGGACAGCATTAGAAGTTCACAGTCAAGAGGACAGCATTAGAAAACAGTCACATTTCTTACAAGCCAACAACCTAACACAGTTCTCTAATACTGGGCATAATAAGGCAGTAGTTCAGGAAAGCACACAGGCCGTCTAAGGGAGTACAGGGGTTTCACATGTTGCCAGAGATGTTGCGAGTGGCATACCAAACCTGCCATACTTAGCCTTAATACCTAAGCTCCTCAACTGCACCTCGATTTACTCCCAAAGGGCGCATTTCTCCCTGACAGACACAACACAGATACTTTCTCCAAGTTACGCCTACTGACATAGCACACACCCCATAAGCCAACTAGCAGAATACTAGGACTCACTTGTGTTTTACACATTAGATTCAATTCAAATCTATAAATATGCACTCGACATCACACTGTATTAAAGGAATTTGTTCGAGACAGAAAGGGAAAAGAAATGATCCATGGTTCTCAGGGTGGAGACAAATTTCATGGGCTGATACACTGGAGGAAATGAATGTAGTAGCTGAGTTACTGGTAGGTCACAGTCACAACAGGGAAAGTGACCTGGAAGGAATCTTAGCAGAGCTGAGAGACTGAAGAAAGGACTGGCCAGTGCCCGGTTCCTCCCAGGAGAGACAGCTCCACATCACGTATCGTAGTTCTATGTCAGTGCTGAGGGGTGGTCACTGTCACTGTTTCACAGAGGGGAAGGAAGGCTGCGGTTATCTGTGACCGTGTCCAGGTCACACAGGGGCTCAGGGGTAAGATGAATGCATCAAACTCCACGTCTCATTTCCACTGTTCTCCCAAAGGAGTGAAGTGCGCTGTGCAGTTTGTGCAAACACGGCTGCTACCTTCTGAGCTGAACACAGATGCTTCTTTGATAAATGGCTGTAGCAAACATTTTATCTTTTCTCTACCCAGGTTATTGATACCTTAAACCCAAACACATATCCAGCGTCTGTGACAGCAAGCTTCCTCCCACCCCAATGACTTAGTAGTTTAAAAGATTTTATTTGTGTCCTGCTTCGATTCCTTCATTTTTAAAAAATGATATATGTTTTTATTGTATGTGTCTCTGTGTGTGAATGTGTATGTGCATGCGTGTGTGTGCGTGTGTGTATGTGTGTGTGTGTGTGTGTGTGTGTAAGTACTTTGAAAGGCCAGAAGAGTGTGCTAGATCCCCTGGAAGTACAGTTACAAGCAAGTTTCAGTCAACTGACATGGTTGCTTGGTCCTGGAAGAACAGAATGTGTTCTTAACCTCCAGCCTCAAACAACACCTTCATTTGAAACTAGATTTGTAATCCCATCTGGGGCATTGCTCTTGAACAGGCTTCGCTTTTCTTCTTCCCCTCCTTCAGACTGAGGGTGCCTCAGATCCCAACGCTGCCTACACTCCACCATTGCAGCCTCTAGCCCACCTTGTCCCAGCACCCCACTTACCCAGAACAGTAATGTAAGCCTTGGTAGAGTCGGGAACCACGTCCCCAGGGAGCTCCAGGGCGACAGAGTCCGAAACCACCTCTCCTGTGACCACAGAGAAAAGGTGACATGGTGGTGAAAATCATGGGATTCTGAAGCGAGTTCTGTGATCTAGGGTTTCCTAGGCCCTGTACTCTCGAGCACATCCTATGGGTGCTACGCAACAGTGTTTAAGATGATTCACAGTGGTGTTTTGCTGAAAATAAATTTCAAGGAGCCATACACATGCTTCTTAGGCTTTCCTTTCCTTTCTTTTCCTTTCCTTTTCTTCAAACCCTGCCCTTCAGTTCCTTGATCCCAGCAAGGGTAACAGCCCGGGCTCCCTTTTCCCTCCTAGTCCTGCACGTGCCTCTGCTTTGCTTGTTTGTTTGCTTGGTTGTTTTGTTTTGGTAACAAGGTCTCTCCCTATGTGACCCTTGCTAGCCCGGAACTCCCAGTTTAGACCAAGTTGACCTCAAACTCGTGGGGATCTTCCTGCCTCTGCACTCGACAGGGATTGTAGGGTGTGCCACCACATCCAGCAGACTCCTTTTGTGTATGAGAATCACCTATTGCCCTAAGGACATCAGCCCAGCCACCCTCTCGGGTCCACCCACCTTTCGGACACAGCAATGAGCTGTGAGTCTTCTCCACAAGGACGCCTTCAGGCTGCGTGGTCCAACGGAGTGAGTATCAGGTGAACAGCATGATGGGAACAGAAGCAGGGAGGATGGAGGGGAGGCTCTTCCTCAAGCTCCCACACTTCCCTCAGAATGTAAGAGAACGGACCCTTTCCCAACACAGCCTATGGTTAGAGGAACCCTAAGGAAAGTTTTTTAGAAGCAAGGCTAACAATGGGGTTTGTCGTGGGTTAGAAAAGCATCTGATGAGATCACAAATTCTAATCAGGGAAGCTAATGCTCATCTGAGTATTTGCATTGAGCCTGGCATCACACTGAGCGCTTCCATAGGCCACGTATGTCAGGCAAATAGCTGAGATGGAAGGGCCAACGGAAGAGAACACAGAAACTTCCAGACTGGAGGGAAAGTGTGAGGGCTGTGAATCTGACTGGCAGGGTGGGGCACTGGGCATCCTAGATGGTTGCTGCCTCCGCCTCTGATAGCCATCCTGAAAGATGCTTACCTTGACAAGGACTGGCTTGATGAGAGTGTCGCTCCGGCCTCTGTTAGGGACAACTGCCTTCCGGCCCCCACAGAGTTCATTGCTGTCTACGATCTCTGTACTGATGGTGAAGTTGACATGACCTGAGGGGAGGTAAAGGAAGGGCAGTGTCAGCATAACAACCAGAGGGGCCAGCGAGGCCTCTTCCCCTTGAGACTCTCAAACTGGTGTGGCCCAACCATCACTTGGGACCTTGTCAAGGGGCAAGCTCTAGCTCTGAGGCCTGGGGTGCAGCCTGGATTCTGCACTTCTCAGGTATTCCCAGGTGATACCAGGGATGGGGAGGCAGTGTGGAAGGAGACTTCTAAAGGTGTGGGAGTCCTGCAGTTTGATGGTTACTTCCTTTGGGTGTGGGCTGGATTGAGTGATTCCTTTGAGTAAGGTAGGGTGGCTTTTTGTTGTTTGTTTGATTGGTTGGGTTTGTGTGTGTGTGTGTGTGTGTGTGTGTGTGTGTGTGTGTGGTTTTGGTGCTGAGGGTGGAACTGGGGGCTTTGTGACATAAACTAGGCCATCACTCTGCCATTGAGGCAGGACCCCAAGTGACTTATTTTTAGTGATGAGATAGAGCAGAAGTAATGGGTTAGCCCTTCTGATTGTCACACAAAGGCCGCAGGTTTTCTCTGGTGCGCAGACTTGCCAGCCCAGGGCTCCAGAGAACAGAGGCTTTGCGGTGAAGCAGCCCAGAGAAGACCCCTGTCAGATGTGGAATGGAGGCTGCAGCTCACGGCTGAAGCTAAGAACGTGGCATTCTGTCCATGAACCTGCCAGAAACGGGGCCTCTGAAGTAAGCGGGTTTTCTCTCAAGTCTTCAGGTGAGCCCACAGCCGTGGTTTGAAGCTTGACTGCTTCACGACACACCTTAGTGCCACGTAAACCAGGTGTGGTCACGTATGCCTATAACCCTGGCACTCGGGAGCTCGAGGCGTGGATCCGGAGTTCAAGACCATCCTCAGCTACATAGTAAATTTGAAGCCAGGCCCGAATATATGTGACAGTGTATAAACAAGTATAAACAAGTAAACACTTGTTCTTCCAACCCACTAAATTTTCCAAAAGTTTATAACCATTAAGTCAAAAGACCATCTTTTGATTGTGGGGATTTACTCCATGAGAGACAGCCAGTGGGTTGGTATGAAGATTGAATGAGTTAGTACAGGGGCTGGAAGGATGGCTCAGTGGTTAAAATCTCCAGCTGCTATCGTAGAGGACCCAGGTTCAGTCACCCACATGGTGACTCACAACCATGTATAACACCAGTTCCAGGGATGTGATGTCTTCGTCTGACCTCCCCAGGCTCCTATATGCACACAGCACATGGTGTACTCTGGCACATACACATAAACATAATTATTTTCTAAAAATGGGTGTGTATATTAAAGTAGTCGGAACAGTGTTTGTCCCACAATAGGTCCTTGTCCTGTTGCCAGTACCAAAAGCTCTCCTTTCACACGGGGAATAGTCTTGATTGGGCTCATCTGTTTGCTCGTCTCGTGGAGCCGCCTTTGCTTGTTGACTTATCACACAGCCTCAGAAGGGAACGGGTGGAGGCAAAGAACAGGAGGAAAGCAGAAACAAGCCAACGCGGCAGGGAAACACAGAGGGCTCGGGTCCTGATGGCTCCCCAGCCAGTTAATCCTCTCTTACCCAGCCTGACAGCCGTGATGTCCCAGTGGAAGGTCTTGGCTTCGTCGGCACACAGGCAGCTGGAGGCCTGACCGGCTGCCCTGGAATCCACCTGGTACTCGTCTGATGGGGCCAGGTGAGTCTGAATCTGCATGATTAAGAAAGAAAAGGCACGAGAGTGGAGCTCGAGAGTGCAGGCCTGGAAACCCTAACGCCTTGGAAGGCTGAGGCAGGAAGCTCAAATCCACAGCCCCGGTTAGGCTACAGAGTGAGTTCAAGGCCAAGGGAAGCAACTTTGAGAGCCTCTATTTCAAAATAAAAGCAGGCTGGGAGGTGGGGATAGGGTAAGAGAGGATAGTGGGAGGTGGGAGTGGCCAAAATAAAGTCATGTATGGAATTGTCAAAGAATAAACATATAAATAAACAAACCAACGAGTTCTGGCATGTAGCTTAGTGGTCAGACATTTGGCCAGGGTGTTTGAAGCCATGTGTTCCACCCACAGTATGAAGGAAGGAAAGAAGGGGGGTGGGAGGGAAAGGGGTAGTGACTTAGGGACTCAGGGCTTGTGACACCCACAAGGCATCGCCCAGGGAAGTCTGGCATGCTTCCAATCATGGTGGGCCTACAGGGCTGTACTGCTTCCGGCAGCCCCGCTCTCACCCTGATGCAGTCCTTGAGATAGTTGAAGACCGTGGCCGTAAGACGGAAGGATTCCCCACGAACGACTGAGTAAGGCAGCATCAGGTCAACAAAGAACGGCTGGAAAGTGGTCAGCCCAACAGTAGGGGAGAGGCCAAAGCCTCTGGACTGGGAGGTGCAGAATGTCATAGCCTTCCACTCGGTGATGGTATCAGGAACTGTGACCTGGACCACCTTGTTTCCTGAGTTACTGGGAACACAAGAACCCGAGTGAGGCGCGAGAGCTGAGCGAATTAGAGAGAACTGATCTGCAAATGGAAAAAGAGAGCCGCCTGCACTGGGTGTGAGTCCCCCAGGTGAGGGAGGTGTGCATATACGGGAGGGAGAAGGGGTGGTTCTGTGGCTTGTGGCTTGCCAAAACCGGCACGTAGTCTAAGCATCAGTGTGCATTTGGGGCGAGCATGCTGTCTGCACGACGTGGGTGTGAGATATGAGTCTGTTCCCTGGGGGAGGAGTTCCTGACACTGGGATTTTTGAAATGACGATTCTGAGTTTTCTAGCATCCCTTACCCGACCGGAAATAGTTCCCACAGCCAGGTCTCTGGGAAGTACTGGCGAACCGGAGAACCCTCTGTTTGCTGTGAAGGCGAAGGCGATGCGAACCCAGCCTCCCGGGCAACACTGCCACCTGCTGACAAGGTTTAGAAGACAAATTTGGAAAAGGAAAGACTCATGAGACTGCTAGTAAGAAATTCATAATCAAACTAGAGAACTCATACAAAACAAGAGACCGCCAAGGAGAAGAGAGCTAGAAAGGTCACTGGGGAAGTATGTACCGAGAGCTGAGACCAGAGACCGGACAGATAAGGGACCCAGGCTTCAAGGATTCTTCCTGGAAAGACTCTCTGAAACCATCCTGCATCTATGACCCAGGACCAATCTGAGGTGACAGAAGAGGTTTTCAGAGTTCCGAGCCCTAGGCCAGCAGCTTACCTTCATCCATGGTAGTGGAGCTGTAGAGTGGATGGTGGCGGCTGCAGTCCACTGGCTTCTTGATTTTGGCATTTGATAGAATTTTCAAACCCATGTCCTGACAAGCACCAAAGAGACCAACAAATGACGGTTGTGAAGGTGTCGTTACCCTACCACCCGACCTACAGTCAAGGAGATCAATCCTCAAAGGTTCAAATCTAAATATGTTTTTGTTGTTAATGGTGAGACTAACGGTTATCACCCAGCGTTCAGCCATGGAGACCAGACTCATTAGGTCACTTGTGGTCTGGGTGTGCAGCTCAGTGACAGAAAACATGAGTGGCATTCGAGGCCTTGAGTCCCATCCCCCAAACCACAAAGAAAGGAAGATAACAATTTGTGAGACTTCAATGTGACTAAAAGGACCTAACTAGCTCAATCTTAAATTCATTAAAAATAAAGATGTTTATGCTTCTCCCAAATGTCACTGTGTCCTCAGTATTTGACTTCTGAGGGCCGAGACCATACCAGATTCATCAGTCCTACAAAAATACCAGTGTTACGGAAAGGCAAGCATTAGGAAGAACACACAGAAGAAGTCGTGGAGACATGATCTCGGACATCTCCTGGTTGGACTTGGCTCACACAGCGTCCCAAGCCCTGCTCTTAAAACACCTATCAACTGTTTTATGTGACAATACAGACCTCTGGGTTACCTCCCCCACTGTCCCTTCTCAAGTGTCACCTGTGAGGGCCATGGAGAGAGTTCTAGAACAGCCTCACACAGTGGTTCTTTCGCCAGACAAGTTTTCCAGGCAGAAGAGCCTAGAGAGACTATCTCACACTCAGAGCTTCTCCCACATTCCTTCCCCCCAGTGCCCACGCGAGCCGCTCTGCTTTCTTAGACGTGACGTTCCTGTCCCCTGATCCCACAACCATGGTTTTCCTAAGAGCGAAAGTGTCAGGGCATCTACCTGAAAGAAGCTGAACAGGTCCACGCCTTCAGAGAGCCAGGGTCTCCAGATGATTGAATGACTCCTAAGTCCCTCTCTGGGTGCGGGATCGGAGAGGGGTCGAGGAAAGTCCCATGGGCTGTGTGCCGGGCACTCGTCATATTCAGCTACTTGGTAGGGGTAAAAATTGTACCAGGATGGAAACATCCCATAGACCTGCAATGCGGTGGGGAGAACAAGACCAAGTCAGTACAGCAGGTGGGAGCCACGCCCGTTCTGCCCCACGGCTCATGCTGTCTCGCTTCACTTTGTACAGATTCTTCTACTCTTTCTGCTGTAACCTCCATGGCACTTTCCCGGGGCCTCATGCCTTCTGATTCACCCTTCTTCCTTCTTAGCTTCCATATTACTATGTCCTTCAAATACCTTTATTTTTTCTTGCTTCCTCCTGTCCTTCCCTCCTTCCTCCTTCCTCCTTCCTCCTGTCCTTCCTTCCTTCCTTCCTTCCTTCCTTCCTTCCTTCCTTCCTTCCTTCCTGGCCTCACTATATAGCCCAGGCTGGCTATGAACTGGCAGCCTCACCCTTTCTAGTGCTGCCTTTACAGGTGTGTGCCACCACACAGGGCTCTACTTTCAAATGGCAGCTTTTCTAGCACCTTTCCTTGGGGTGTTACTTCCCCAGGACCCCTGCCCACTGCTGTGTTCGAATGCGGCTAAACCATTCTCTCCACCATCTCCTTTGCCCCAGACCACCTCAGCCCAGTCCCCAGACCACCCACTCACAGAGCTGTTGGTCAGCTCTCTCTCTGGCCTGAGGAGTAGAACACTCTCATCCACAGCCCGGACGGCACACAGGGACCCAGGCGCTGCCTGCAGCCGCAACTCCACCTTTGTTCCCGGGAGCTGCTGGGAAGGCGAGAAGCCAATGGAGACCTGGGGAAGAGAAACGTATGCGGTGGATCAGCCCGGACAGTGGGGGAAACAATAGGACCCGGATAATCAGACAGCAGGCCTCTGCCTGAGATCTAACCTATTCCATCACTGTTAGATCACTTTTTAATTTTTTTATAATTTATTTTATGTGCTTTGGTGTGAAGGTGTCAGATCCCCTGGAACTGGAATTACAGACAGTTGTGAGCTGCCATGTGGGTGCTGGGAATTGAACCTGGGTCCTCTGGAAGAACAGCCAGTGCTCTTTACGGCTGAGCCATCTCTTCAGCCCCACTGTTAGATTATTTATAACATATATTTCTTTGACACTAGAATGTTAGAACAGAGATGGGAAAAGTGGAGAAACTGATAAAGTTTAGAGAAAAAATTGGGGGCAGGAGGATATATGGCCAGCTGTGGTGACATGGGCTTTTCTAATCCCAGCACTTCTTGGGAGACAGAGGCAGGAGGGAGGCCAGCCTGGGCTACATAACAAGATCCTTGTCTCAAAAAATAAAGAGAAGAGAAGGGAAGGAGGAGAAAGGGAGGGAGAAGGGGAAAGGAAGGGAGAGATTGTATGGACCAGAGGTGCAGAACACGGCTACTGGGGCGGCCTGACTATAGTTTAGACTGTTCCTGTCCCTGAACTCATCTTACCCACCCCGGGTGACTTCAGGAGGCGAGAAGAAGAGGAGGAGGGGAAGCAGGAGGAGGCAAGGAAACTGGGGGACCAGTGTAGGGAGAGACTGATTTCAGTATAGACCTAAACCACTAACAACACAAACACAGTGTTACAACCTCTTCCATAGTCTCTTCAGATTGCGCTGAACCCGATTGGTCTCCCACTCTATCAGACATGAGAAGGGAGCTTTCTCTTCACCCAGCTCAATTTCATGACTGTCCTCATGGCCGCCTCACCTGATTGTCGAAGCACGTCTCCATGGAGAACTGAATTTTGTCGGCTATGACACCTCCGCTGGGGAATATCGTGTAGATGACGAGAGAAGGGGAAGGGGCCATTCTGGAGGTGAAGGTCAGCGAGAGGGAGAAGGAGCCTTTTGGTCCTGAAGAGGAAGAGGGGCAGAGGAGCAAGGCTGCACAGCCAGCCACCCATCCACGCTCTTCTGCAGTGTCTGGGGACGCTTCAGGGTCCACGCTGTCCCTCCTTTCTTGTTAGTCTCTCCTCCAGCTGCCTTTGCACACGGGAGCTCTTCTCCAGGACTGTCCCACATCTCCCTCCCAGAAGCATGTGCCCTCACTCACCTTTCTCTTTAACCTTCAGGTGTTTCTGCCCCGCCATCTGCAAACTCCCTTTCCCTGTTACCTATCAAAGAGGGAATAGATAAATAAATAAATAAATAAATAAATAAATAAATAAATAAATAAATGTCCGGTAGTCAGTGTCTTTGCTCTGGGTCCTACCTGGGGAGCATACCTGTCCCCCACCATGAACTCCAGCTCCTTGCACACTTCCAGAGCCTGCACAGTGCCTCACCTAGCAGCTATCGGCTTATCAGAGGCAGGGTGCCGCCTGCCCACAGGGCCTGATGGCTCAGCTCCAAGTAGAGGCTTGGCTGGGAGCCAATGAGGGTGGCGAGAAACAAAGGACAGACAGCATAAAGAAAATAAAAGAAAAGAAAAGAAAGAAAAGGATCCCTCACAGCAGAAGTCCAGGACTTCTCTAGGATCTCCAGATCTTATTGTTTTATAATCCTTGTTGTATAAAGTCAGCTAATGACCGTTCTTTATTACAGTTCAATTCAGTGGATCTTCCACTGTCTGAGCTGATCTGGCTCACCGGAGGGGAATGAAATGCTGCCTCCCCAGCATTTCCTGTGTGTTCTCACTTGCAACAGAACCCCCACCTTTCCCCAGTGCTCACTGCCAGTTCTCGGCCATCAACTGGCTCTGAGAATGCCTTCCTCGGACCCAGTCCCCCAGCCTCGCCTCCCACCCCTGTCCTGAGAACGCTGTCTGTATTCTCACTGTGACTTATTTTGTTCACACCCCTCCCCACGTTGCCAGGCCAGGATGGGTGTTTATAGGTTGCCAGAGACGGTGAAATGACAGACATCATCCGTGTGATCCAGAGGAGGCAAAATCCCAGAAACTGAGCATGGGGGAACAGAGAGATTCAGTCTAGGTCATGCCTCCTGAGGTTTATCTGAGCCTAGTTCCTTTTGTCGCCATGAACAATCAGTAACATGCTTATCTCTACACGCTGCTTTCTCCCTACCAGTTTGGGATTTTGCTTCCCCACTGAGGCTGCTGTCAGGGTCAATTTTCAGTTTATAACATTGCTTTGACTATAGTCCAGAAGCCAGGCAGTAATGGGCATGCCTTTAAACCCAGCACTTGGGAAGCAGAGCCAGCTTGGTCTACAGAGCAAGTTCCAGGACATCCAGGGATACACAGAGAAACCGTGTCTTGAAAAACAAATAAAGAAAAGAAAGAAAGGATGTAATCCAGTCCTAACAGGATACATAGCTCAGTGAGTCAAGAAACCTGTGTTTGAGCCCCAAAAACTCATAGAAAGGTAGGAAAGAGAGAACCAGTTCCACAGGGTGCTCTCTGGTTTCTATGTGCTCACCACACATGCACGCACGCACACGTACACACACACACACACACACTCACACACACACTGTATTATGTATGTGCATGGCAGTGAAGGACTAGGGGTACAACTCAACGGTAGAGTCCTTGCTGGGTTCAATCACGAGCAGTAACAAAAAACTCTAACTAAAAATTGAGCAATGAACTACAGAATGAAATCATTTCTGAGTCCCACATTCTTTCCCTCGGCTCCCACTCAGCTACCTTGCTCCAACCCCAACCAGCAACATTTTCTCATTTGGTTTTTCCTACATAGTCACAATGGGTTCCTTTTTTAAAAACTCTTTGACATTAACCCCCCATCCCTGGCTTTATTTCAAGATGGTGCAATACAGTTGCCAGTACAGGTTTACACACCAACAGAAGCAGAAGAGGACGGCACCACCAGTTTCTACACAGATCTACAGAATGAGGTCAGCAGGGCGCATAAGAATGGCATACTAATCGCTATGGGTGACTTCAATGCAGGAGTGGGATCCAGAGAAAGAATGGACTATATTGTCGTGGGAACATATGGATTCGGACAAAGGAACAATAGGGGGGAATGGCTGCTTGATCTCTGCTATACAAATGATTTGTACGTATCCAACACAAAATTCAAGCAGGCCAAACCATCAAGATGCTGGACATGGGAATTCCCTGACAAATGCACACACAGCCAAATTGACTACATTCTGGTCAGCAGGAAGTGCTTATCTAGCATCCAAAATAGCTGATCATTTCCTAGTGCTGACTTAGGGTCAGATCACCAACTTGTTATGGCCAACATTTATCTGAAATTTAGGAAAGGCATGCCAGGCAAGACGAACCGGAAGATCGATCATAAACAACTGATGAGCCCAACTGTACGGAGAGAGTACAGGAGAACGGCTGAAAAGCAGAGGAGGAAACTCGTTAACAACTTTTTACAAATATAAAGAACGAATGACAGAAAATCAAAAGCCATACAGGAGGCTTCAAAGGAGACGATTGGTTATGCAAAAAGGCCAACACCAGTAGAATGGCTTACTGCAGAGGTGATCAACCTGGCAGAAAAAAGAAGGAAGCTAAAGAGCAAATGAAGAGGCAGTCTGCAGGCAGCAAAACACCGCAACTATCTGTGCCAAAAGGTCAAAAGGAGAGTGACGGATAGAGAGTGTATGTACCGGTGTATGCAAAGAGGTCCAAGAGGCTAGACTCCATGATAAAACACATCTTATCTACGAAGCTATCAGATGGATAACTGCCAGATATGTTCTGCAGATTCAGGTGATGAAAGATGAGCAAGATTATTTATTAACAGAACCAGGAGAAGTAAAGCAAAGATGGAGACAATACTTTGGACACCTTATACAATGTCCCTAATGCTATCAACATAGATGACAACGAGAAACACTTCAGCAGCCACTCAAATGCCAGAGGCAATGAGGAAATATTAAATACAGACAGGAGTGAGATAGAGAAAGCTATCAAGACAGAAAAATGTAAGAAGACCCCAGGCAAGGATGACATCACAGTGGAGGAGCTGGAGATACCATAGGCTCAGGGGCCAAGGTGCTTCTCAGACTCTTCAGAGAGATCTGGGAACACGAAGGGATTCCCACGGAATGGAAGCACTCGGCCACAATTCCCATACACAAGAAGAAGGACAAACTGAACTGTTCAGATTCCAAAGGCATTAGTCTGTTGTTACGTAGCAGCAAGATCTCCTTCTCCATTATCCTGCAAAGGATCAAGGTCAGAACAGAGGAAATCCTAGCAGAGGCCCAGTGCAGATTCAGAGCTAACAGGAGCACAATTGATCAGATCTTCACTTTGAGGCAACTGGCAGAAAAATACGAAGAATCTGGAAAAAGCATATGTCTGTTACATCAACTTCAGGTATTCGATAGCATTTGGAGGAAAGGATTTTTGGGAAACCATGAGGTTCTCCAGGTACCCAGAGAAAATGATAATACTAGAAAATGCCTCTAAAGATACCTTTGCGTCAGTCAAAGTCTGTGGAGAACTAAGCGGTCAATCTAAGACAATCCTAGGGGTGTTGCAGGGATGCGTCCTCTCACCGCTGCTCTTCTATATTCCTGGAATTAGTAAGAGCAACAGCCCGGGAGGAGGAGATAAGAGTGCAGATAGGTGGTGTGTGAATCAATAGCTTGCGTTCCGCCTACAGTATAGCACTACCTGTTGACAGTCCAAATGAGCTGTAGAGACCATGGAAAATAGAATGGTGGAAGTCAGTGAAAACCTTGGTAGGAAAGCAAGCATTGAGAAGCCTGAGATACAACACATAGGAAGGGCACACAGGATTTTACCTTTGCAATAAAGAACCAGAACCTCAAACAAAGAGCCAACTTTGTCTATCTGGGAGGAGACCTATGTTAAAAGGCGGGAACTATTTCAGATGTCAAGAGGCGAATAGGGAAAGCGAGGGCTGCATTCCAGCCACTAGGAAAGGTTTGGTCAGCAAGAGACATAACGACAGCAACAAAATTACAAGAATATGAGACACTTGTCCTGAGTTGCCTTCTTTACAACTCTGAAACCTGGACAATGAAACGCTCCTCAGAACAGCGGCTGAATGTGTTTGAGATGGCATGTCTCAGGATGATCCTAAGCATTACACAAAGGGACAGGCTGCACAATGATGACTTTAAGAAACATCTCCATCTACAGAAGGAAGTATAACTACAGGATACAGCAATGGTGCTTGAGATACTTCAGTCATGTTATGAGAATGAATGGTGGCAGATCCCCGAACACAGCACTGCTTGGAGAGGGCACGGGATAAGGCGAAGAGGAAGGCCTGAAAAACGCTGGGTAGACAGCATAAAGGAAGACTGTGGAACCTTGGGTATGACAATAACACAAGCATCTAGGACTGCTCAGGCTAGGAACAATTGGAGAACCGCCGTAAACGGACTACCCATGTATGCTTAAACATTGCTGGGGCATAAAAGATGATGATGGTGTGCAGATCTGGACACATTACTGCATCCAGGCTTCACTGATTGCTGAAGTTCAGAACTTGTAGCTGAGGAGTGTTTAAAGGATTACCTGTGTGCTGCTTAAAAGACCAGTTGAAAGACGACTGTAAAAACCTTTTATTCTTTTGCCTTTTCGAGACTGGGTCTTGCTGTGGAGCTCAAGCTAGCCTTGAAGTTGGAAGCAATCCTTCTGCCTCCGTCGCCTTAGTGCTGAGACTCCAGGCATGGAGACCACATGCCTACCTGGGTTTTGTTGGTTGGTTGTTGAGATAGGATTTTGTGTAGCCCAGGCTGGCCTTAAACTTCTGATCTCCTGTCTCTAACTCCTGAGCGCTGGGATTCTAGGTATACACCACCATCCCCAGCTTCGGAAGTCTTAACTTTTGAAACACATCTCTCCACTTCAGCAATTATACACATGTCCTACATCATTTCTCCATCAAGGCATCTGGCTCTCCTCTCTGGCTGACTCCGTCTCAATAGCCTTTCACAAGCCCCCGTCTCCCAACTCACGTAGTAGGAGACGATGACTTCTTGGTTTGGTCTAGCATCCTCTGGATCGATGGAATAGTCCACTAGCACCTCCTGGGTTTGGCCACACCTCACCAGGCCACTTGGCCGCCGGATGCCCAGGAAGCTGCGGGTGGTGTTGTAGAACGGTTGCAGGTGCAGATAGGCATTTTGGTAGTAACGAGGAACTACCTCTGGATTATATACCGCATCCTCCAGTTGGAACTTGCCCTGAAAGGAGAAGAAAAGAGGAGAGGAGAGGAAGGAAGGGGAGGGGAGGGGAGGAAAGAAGAAGAGAAGAGAAGAGAAGAGAAGAGAAGAGAAGAGAAGAGAAGAGAAGAGAAGAGAAGAGAAGAGAAGAGAAGGAAGAGGAGGGAAGAGGAGGAAGAGGAGGAAGAGGAGGAAGAGGAAGAGGAGAAGATGTGTATTCCTAATTGCAGAGCTCTTTCTTTCCAATTTTCACTTCCTGAGAATTTTTACAAATGACAAGTGGGCATTTTCCTAGAGGCCCGGCCAAGGACAGATGGCCATCTACAAAAGGTGTGTGCAGGAAGATTGTGATGTAGAAGACAAGGGCAGGAAGGCTGATTAGAGTTTTGGGGCAATATACCTTCTTAAGACTTGTGCCAGCTGGGTAGATAAGCATGACCAAGTTTATATTTCAGAGATAAAGAAAACTAGGTATAGAGGACGAGGAGGTTGAAAAATAGTTATTTCTGAAAGCAACGACTGACTGAAGCCTGGAATAAATATCCAGTTAAATTAGCTACAAGACAAATTGTATGAGCTTGCTTAGTCAGTGCTGCCGAATGACTCCCACAATGGCTCCAGTTTGTCGTAGATCTGTACCAATATTTTTCATCAGGTAATCATATAGTGTCCTCCTATGGGTCCGCCACATAACTCACTGACAGCAACAGGATGTCAGCATATGCCAACCAGCGACTTGGAAAAGTCCTGGTGGGTCAGTTTTGGACCTTGTGCTTCCTCCCGGCTGTGAGCATACACATGGACTAGCAGGCTGGGAAATGAGAGGCGGAACGCCAGCTTGCAGCCTGCGGGCCCATGGACATACACAAAAGTCCCCCAGGATCATCTGCCACAGGGATGGATGGGTGGTGGGTGCCTTCCAGTCTTTAGCCGCGATGTGTGACTGCTTTGTGGCACTCACTGCTCAGCCATCCAGCTAATCACGAATATAACCAGCCTTCCCTCCACATGGTCTGAAACCCACTTGCATCATGAATGTCCCCCCAAAGCCTTGTGTCATGGGCTTGGTTTCCAGCCTGTGGCACTACTGAAAAGTGGAATAACCTTTAGGAAATAGAACCCTATGAGGGGGCACCCTTAAAAGGATATTAGACCCTGGTACCCCACCCTCCTCACCCCCCACTTTCTGGCCATCATGAGTTGAATACTTGTCCCCTACCCTCTGCTCCTGCCATGACACACTGTGCCACCACAGACCCAGAGCCACAGGGCCAACGTGATCATGGACTAAAAACCATTGAACCATGAACCACATTAAAGGTTTTCTCTTTTCAAGTTGGTTATTTTAGGTGTTTAGTCATGATGGTTGAAAACTGACCCCAGAGAGCCATTTTTACTAGTAAGAGGGAAAGGGAGGAAGAAGACTTCACTCAGAACCACTTCCCTTCCTACTTGGGTTTCAGGTCCAGCCTCGATCAGAAAGGAGGACAGACTATAAGCGGTGTAGCGATTCGGGTATGAGGGTTGTCATCTGATTAATACTAAAAATCGAAAGAGTCTAAGAGAAACCTTTTGTGGGACCAGTGAATGACAGTGTGGATGCTACATGCCAAGGGAGAACTGCAAAGAGAAGTCTCGAGCCTTTCCTCAGGAGGGGAGTCCCTCTCTCATCTGGGATGGTGCTCCCCAGGGCTCACCTCCAGAGAAATGTCTGTCCCATTCCAGGTGGCTGTGTCCAGCGTGAAGGGAGCAAGACCCTCGTTGTCAGTAGTTAGGCTCTGCGTGGTGGTTCCATGTCTTCCGTAAACCATCAGGAATACCGGATGATTCTTGAGGAGGGAGTCATCATGGCCTCTAACTCTTATCTGAGGAGTGAAAGTTACTGAGGTTTTAAAGTTAAGTTTGGAGGAGACCTCCTGGAGCGGAAACTCTAAGAGCACTTTTCAGGAAAAAGCCTAGGAAAAGAGGGATACATCTCAAGCATTGAGAACCCCCCCTGAAGTTGTCGGTTTGGTTTTTGAGAGGAGGTCTTAGGCATCCCTAATTGGCCTTGAATTCATTGTGTAGCTAAGAATAACATTGAGCTTCTGTCCCTCCTGCCTCTACTTCCCCAGTGCTGACGTGACAGCCATTCACTGCCACACCTGGATAATGGGGTTCTGGGGCTCAGGCCACAGCTGGGTTTGTGCATGGCAGGCGAATACTCTGACAGCTGTGCCTCTGACAGCTGTGCCTCTGACAGCTGTGCTGTGCACCCAGGCCTAGAAACACAGGAGTAGCAGCCTGTGTTAGCCTGGTGTAGAACTTGGTTGGCTGTGTAGCCTTTCACCGGCACAGACCCCTTCTGAGGCTCTGTGCATTGTTTGGATTCTATTTAAATGTTGGTTTATTTATTTATATCTATAGATAGAATAGGCTCGCTATCTAGATCAGCTGGCCTCAGATGTGAGGGTTTTTTCTTCCTTTTATTTCTTTTCTGTTTTGTTGTTGTTGTTTGGTTGTTTGGTTTTGGTTTTTTTGAGACAGGGTTTGTCTTGAAACTTGCTCTGTAGACCAGGCTGGTGTTAATCTTGTCCAGATACAGGAGCCCAGGCTAAATGATTTCCATGGAGTACTGCAGCTCTTAAATTCAAAGACCTGGGCCTTAGGAGATGACTCAGCAGTTAAGAGCACTGGCTGCTTTTGCAGAGGACCCAGCTTCAGTTCCCAGCACCCACATGGCAGCTCACAACCATAGAAGAGCCCATTTCCAGGGAATCCAACACACTCTTGGGTCTTCCACAGGTGATGCATAGATACACATGCAGAAAGATCACCAAAATAAATTAACAATAATGATAATAAACTTTTAGAAAGAGGAAGACAGGAGGATGACGGCTCCATCTCTGGTCTTATGAATGGCCTAGAATTTCACTCTGATGTTGAAGACACCAGAAAAGGAGTTAAGATGCTCATTGCGGACAGATTGGTCATATGAGAGACCTATGGAAAGTCACTAGTCACTCTCTCTTGTCTCAGTTCTGTTATTTGTAAAGTGGGGCCAAATGACAGTGTCTACCTTGTAGGAGTATTGTAAGGATTAAATACGTAAAGGGACATAAAGCATCTAAGGTGGCAGGAAGGGGTGGGAATGACTAGTTCAGTTTGATGAGTCTTTGATGTTGGTTGGTTGGTTGGTTGGTTGGTTGGTTGGTTGGTTGGTTGGTTGGCTGGCTTGTCTGGGTCTGTGAAAAGACAAATTAGCATACCTTTCCACTGAAGGGGAAACTGGGGTAATAGAAATTGTTAGTGTCTTCGAAGGTCATGGATCCCATCTTTGAGGAAATGAAGACATCCTGGGTGGTATTGGCCTCCAGTCCTGCAGAAGGAAACAGATAAGCCATGTCCTGAGTCCTGGGATTCTCATCTTCATGTTGAACATAAAATTCCAGAGAGGATGGTGTCATGGGAAATACGAAGCTATTTTTCTGACCAAATGTCAAAGCAAATCGACTCTATCTCCCCAAGCTTTGGGGGAGGTAACTAACAGATGGCAGGAGTGTCTGGGACTTCCCTGGACTCAGGACTAGGATTGGGCGCCCCCTTCTACCTTCTTTTCCTCCTTCTCCTTCTTCTTTCCTTCTTCTTGTTGCATTTTATTTACGGGATGCTCACATTTTATTTATTTACTTACTTATTTTGTGTGTGTTTGTGTGATGTTGTATGTGCACCATGGCTTACAGGAGTCAACTCTTTCTTTCCACTGTGTGAGCCTCAGGGATTGAACTTGGGACATCAGAATAGCGGCAGGCTCCTCCATCTCTGGGCTGTCTCACCGCCTCCCTCTGGTTTCTTTACGAGTCAGGCAGCACCCTCTTACCTGTTCCTTCCTCCACCACCGAAGCCACAATATTAATGCTGTGGCTGTACATATATCCGGTGAGGTTGAAGGTGGACATGTCCACAGAGGCGGAGAAGCATCCGGCTTTGTCAGCCTGTGGGGCAATCAGAAAGAAACAGTCTAACGATGTGTCATAGAAGCGCATAGCTGCTAATCTCCATGCCTCAGTTTCTTCAAGAGAGAAAACCCTGCTGCGACATGAGAATACATCATTGTGCGCAAAGCCAGCCTGGTCTACAAAGCGAGTTCCAGAACAGCCAAGGCTACACAGAGAATATACAGCATACACAGGCACAAGACAGCATCCTTGAAACTCTGAGATACAAGAAGCGGAAGGGAACTGGAAACAGGAATCTTTTGGGGTTGAGGTTAATGTCCTGGCTCCAGTGCAAACTGAGAAGCTGCATTCCACTGAGGAGAGCTAGTGTTTAAATGGGTCTGGGTGACCCCACATACGCACACACACACCACATTACACCCCCCCACATACACATACACCCCACATATACACCACACACACTTCACCACCATATACACACTCACACCACACACACACACCACCACATACATACACTCCCCTACACATACACACACACCAGCACACACACCCCACCAAATACACACACCCACCACCACATACGCACACACCACATACATATCTCCCTACCACCACCGCACACACACACAACCACACATACACACACACACACACACACACACACACACCCCACACACATACCACACACACCTACACCCCACCAGAGCTTTCAGTCTGAGCTTCTCATTGCGTTCCCACACTGGGGTTCACTGATGCTATGAAATACACCATGAAAAAGGTTCCTCTTTGAATTCCAATTGCTCACCTGTCCCGAGAGGTTTCTGCATCTGTCAGGAAGCTGCTCCTGGTCGGCTTCTCGGTACCAGTAAGTGTGTGCCTTCTGACACATCGAGACCTGCACTGTCCCTTGAATAGGCTTTCCATATGTGTATCTGGTTTTAAACAAACAAGCAAAAACCCACAAGGAGACAGTTATGAAACTCTCTGAGATACACACACGCACACACACACACACACACACACACACTCCCCTCCTTCCCACACTCCGTCTCAGGTGCTCCGACCATCATGTGATGTTCCAGCTCTTTCCTTGGCTTCTTTTCTCAGAGCCTGAGTGTTCCCATTATACTCAAACACCACCACGTGGACACAGAGATCTCTCTCTGCCTCCTTTCTCCTGCCCTCCCTCTTTCTTTCTTCTTTCTTTCTTTCTTTCTTTCTTTCTTTCTTTCTTTCTTTCTTTCTTTCTTTCTTTCTTTCTTCTGTGATACTGAGGATTCAACCCAGCGCTTTGCCAAATGCTCTGCAAGCCCTGAGCCCCCAGCTCTTCTCCGTGTTCCTTTTTATAAGACAAAGTCTCACTAAGAGCCTGGCTGGGGCTGCCTTGAAATTTCTCTGCAGCCCTGGCAGACTTTGAACTTTCAATTCTCTGCCTCCCGTTCCCAGCAATTGGGAAGACATGCTGCTCTACCAGACCCAGCGTGCCTTTCTTTCATTGCCCTGGGGAATCAGTGTTGGATTCGCTGCACAGAGGAAATTAAACCCATAATCTTGACTCAATTAATAACGGAACGTGAGAGCACATGGGTGGTTATAAAACTTCCTGCATGACTCACGACTCCAAGCCGCATCAAATCACCAACCTCTCATGCTTCCTCAGGCCCCGTGTCTCCACCAGCGCCAAAGCATCCCAACTTACCTGCCACAGACTTTTACAAAGAAGGATTCCTCCACGGTTGATAACTGCTTTGGTTCCAACACTTCTACCTTGAACCTGGGCAACACTGGGGAGAGCAGAAAGAAACACACGAGGTCCTGGTGTAACTACTAGGTAATAAAGGAGTAGGGAAATAGTGACAGTTCAACTAACTAGTTAGTTAGTGGAGTGCTATTTTTTAAAAAAAGTTCCTGTAGTTAGACTCAGCACTGATTAAAAGCAGGAACAAGCAATCCCTTCCCCTTGACGTTACTTTACTGGTTTTGAATCAAGCCTTGCCCCATGCCTGCCCTTGTGCGTTCCCTGACCTACCGTATTCCTCCACACTGAACGTGCCGAAGGTCTTGCCCTCAGCCACTGCCACTGTATAGGTGCCCAGCGTTGCCTCTGGTGCCAGTTGAAAGGATAAATCTGCAATGCCTTGCTGCGGGGCCACCTCCAGCCACTGTGCAATCCTGTTGTTATTTGGGTCCTGTGTCCAAACAAAAAGAAACCGCATAAGGAGGCTGGCTGCTTGGTGTCCAGCTCTGCATGGCCAAATCAGGGAATGAATTCTACCCATTGCTGGTCAGGCTTCCTCCAAGAGAAAGAGGCAGAATTTGGAGCGCTGGATCAGCAGTTGAGGTCACTGGTTGCTCTCCCAGAGGACCTGGGTTCAATTCCCAGCACTTACGTGGTGGCTCATAGCCATCTTTAACTTTCGTCCCAGGGGACCCAAAACAATACGATTACTTATAAAAAGGTATATATATATATATTCCCCTGTGTCATTTATGACTTTGTTGTAAATCCAGCCTCATTCAAGAGAAACCCTTTTCTCTCTGAGTTCTTGTAGACATTGCCACTGGCTTCATAAAATAGACTTTAAAGTCCTACCCAGCAGAAGTGTTTGCTCATGTTTAGTTTTCTTAAGATACAAGGCTGAGGAAATTGATTGGAAGCTGCCTAAAACATGGGTAATTTTCTCAAAAAAAAAAAAAACAAAAACCACAGTGGTCTTGTACTTTGGGACATTTCTAAATGGTATCTGAGTTATCATTCAACTCAAATACTGAGACTTTCTCTCCGAAAGGCGCTATGGCCTGAGACGAACAGGGACAAACAGCTGTGTGGTTCTGCATGACATCGCACAGAGAGCAGCCACAGCGGCGTCCTTCTCGACAGAGCTCCAGTCTCAGTGCACAGGTCGGTGGAGAAACGACAAAGGAAAGAGCGTGGGTGGACCTATAGATCCTGGTGATGGAGCAGAGCCTGGAAACTCTGGGCCAAGGCCGGAATAGTCTTCTGCCTTGAACTTGCTTCCCAGCTCCCAGGAGAAGAGATACTGGTGCTTACCTGCAGCTCCACCATGGAGTACTGGAAAGAGAAACCAGAGAGCACAGGTTAGCGTGCAGCATGGGTTCATTCCCTGAAAGCACCCGCCTAGAGGACTCCTCCATCCCCTCGAAGCCAGAGAGCACAGGTTAGCATGCAGCATGGGTTCATTCCCTGAAAGCACCCGCCTAGAGGACTCCTCCATCCCCTCTGGCCGGCACCCCCTCTTCTGCTTGGCTACTTTGTGCCCTGAGAAGAGTAACCCCGAGACTCATCCAGTACAGAGAGAGAGGTCTCCTCAGTGGATTGCCGGTCTTAAAGGGTTTGAAGAACGACAGCTCCAGTCCCTGAAGGGAAAGGCTAATGCCCAGGCCTCCCATGCTTTAAACCTCTTCTAGGGAGCAAATGCTTCCTGGCACCTTCTTTTGACACCTGAAAGCCTGTGGGCAGGAGCGACCTCACTTTCACCTGTGGTAAAATTATTTTTAAAAGCCAGGCGGGTGGTGGCGCATGCCTTTAATCCCAGCAGTCGGTGGCAGAGACTGGTGGATCTCTGAGTTCAAGGCCAGCCTGCTCTACAGAGTGAGTTCCAGGACAGGCTCCAAAGCTACAGAGAAACCTTGAAACACACACACACACACACACACACACACACACACAAACAAAAACAAATTTATTTTTAGAAAAAATTTAAAAGTGGCCCACTGAAAAATCTTGTACAGTTTCCTCTAACGGTGGCTGATAAGTGAAGGCTAACATCGCACATTCGTAGTTAGGGGCTCAGAGAAGGTGTGTGGTCATTCAAAAGAAGCCAGCTTACATCTAACTCTAAAAGCGGTGTGAAATCAAGACAGTGCACACCACTGATCTTGGGTGAGAAGCATGCGGTGCTAACCCTCCCTAAACACACGTGTAGATGACATGAGGAAGAAGAGTTCTCTTCAAGAGCCGGGAGGCGTGAGGGGGGCAGCAAGATGGCTCAGTGGGTAAAAGCATTTGCTGCCAAGTGTAGGACCTGAGTTCAATCCCCAGAACACACAAGGTAGACCTCTGCAGGCTGTCTTCTGACTGCTACCTGGGTGTCATGGCCCTCACGTGTGCGCACATAAAAAATGCAATTTAAAATCGATGTTAAGAGCCAAAACTAAGATCAAAGTGACACAGACCTGGAGCTTTTTAGACAACCAGGAGACAAATATCACTCTTATTGCTATGGAGACTCTTACTGCTCCTGGAGGAGGAACACTATGAAGTTACAAAGTACTTTTTAACACGGGGCACAAGAGTTAGGGAGGAGGCCAATCAGCCAGAGGTTTCTGGGGGGAACTGAGTGGAGCAATCATTGGTTTACCTGGACTATAGTTTATTATATTTATTTTGTGTGTGAGTGTGTGTGTGAGTGTGTGTGTAAGTGTGTGTCTGTGTGTCTGTGTGTGTGTATCTGTGTGTGTATCTGTGTGTGTATCTGTGTGTGTGTGAGTGTGTGTGTGTCTGTCTGTGTGTGTGTGTAGGTCAAAGGACAGCTTCCAGAAGTTGGTTTTCTTTTTCTACCATGTGTGCCCCAAGGACTGAAGAACTCAGGTCATCGGTCTTGGCTGCAAGCACCCTTACTCACTGAGCCATCTTGCCGGCCCATTTCGGCTATAATTTAGTGATCTTGGTATAAAATATTGTGTTATCTATTTATTTGATGGTGCAGGAGCGAGATGGCATCTCGGGTAGCTCAGGCTGACCCTCAGCTCACTATGTAGATGAGGCTGGCCTTAAACTTCTGATACTCCTCTTTCCTCTCTCTCTTCTGAGTGTAAAATCACTATGTTCCTTAAACTTGTCATTCTGTCCCATGGCTTCCTGGTAAAATCCCTTTTGTTAATGTCGCTTCTCAAGCCAGAAGGATCTGTGTAAATGGAATAGGAGGGGGAATGTCATTTTAGAGGAGATGCAGCCTGCTAACAAACCCTACAACCTTTTCACAATCTGGGCAGAGGAAAAGGTAACAGGGGTAGCTAATGAGATCAACCTCCAGGGGGCAGTAGAGTGTAAGCACTGGCTGAGACTGTGCCTGCAGTTTTGAAATCAGTACCCAGTAATAGAACAAACTTGGCTATAGAAGGGTTTCTGGTGGTAGAAAAGAGAAACTAGGAGACTGTTGGAAAAGAAGGTAGTTATGGCTGCCAACCTGTAAAAGCACACGGGGAAAGGAATTTCTGAAGCCATGGAAACAGAAAACAGAAAGATGCCCTTCCTGTTTTTAAGTTCCACTTGAACACACGGGAAAGACTGCAGTGGAAAATCCAAGGGGTAAGGACCAAATCTTGTTAAAATAAATAAATAATAAATAGATAAATAAATAAAACAAAACCACCACAGCGTGCCCCAAACAAGATGAACCCCAATACAAAAACTTATGACCAGGGTGTGACTCCTTGGGGAATGCATGCCTAACATTGGGCAGACCCTGGGTTCCATATCCCACAACACGAAAAATGAAGATTTTAGGGAAAGGCCCCATGTTAAGGATTGAGCTGGAGGAATATTGACGTATATTTGCCAAGTGTAACCAGCGTTCAACTTTCCGCTGCCAATGTTGCCAGAAGAAAACCGACTACTCTATAGACTGCCTTATTTATTATCTTGCCTCTTAATTTTTGCTTATTTGGGTTTTTTAATTTGTTTTTTACTGTCTTGTTTTGTTTTGTCTTTTGGTTTTTCGGGACAGGGTTTCTCTGTGTGGCCCTGGCTGTCCTAGAACTCAGTATGTAGATCAGGCTGGACTTGAACTCAGATATCCACCTGCCTCTCTCCTGAGTGCTGAGATTAAAGGCATGAACTAACACACCTGGCATTGCTTCTTAATTTTTATAACGATAGTGGAATATTTTTATTTTTTCCTTTTACTAAGTATCTCTCTCTCTCTCTCTCTCTC
>NW_004949099.1:36299740-36316652 GCF_000317375.1 Microtus ochrogaster
GTGTGTGTGTGTGTGTGTGTGTGTGTGTGTGTGTGTGTGTGTGTGTGTGTGTATGTGTGTGTATATGTGCATGCTGGGGACAGAACCCAAAGGTTCAACCACTGAACTACATCACCAGTCCCACTGTCTTAATATCTGAACTGCAAAGCCATTTGGTACCACCCCTGAAGAAGAGTCTTTCAGTTCTCCTCCTTTAGATTTATTTGTCTTGTGTGTATGAACATTTTGCCTGCATGTATGCATGCACATCACATGTATGCCTGCTGAGATCAGAAGTGTGTCAAAATCCCTGGGACTGAAGTCACAGATGGTTGTGAGCAGTCAAGTAGGTGCTGGGAATTGAACCCGGTCCTCTGGAAGAGCAACAATATCTTTTAACCACTGAGCTATGTCTCTAACCTGAAAAGCTTGTTTTGTTTTGTTTTTCTCTATAGCCTTGGCTGTCCTAGAACTCACTCTATAGACCAGGTTGGTCTCAAATTCACAGATATCCACCTGCCTCTTCCTCCCAAGTGCTGGGATTAAAGGTATGCACCACACCCTGGTATGAAAAGTATATATATGCAAATGCAGCTATCTCTAGGAATGTTACACTAACAGAATTGTGAATGTAAGGCTGAAACCTTTGCAGTTTCCCACACAGACAGGGATGGGCATCTGTGAGCTGGTACCCGAGGACAAGATTCCTTCCTGGATGTGTTCTACAGCCCACAGCCCCGCATCTCTTCCTCTTCCTCATTCTTGGTGATGGAGACCCTGTCCCTCTCCAGCTAAATCCTTACCTTGTCGTTCACTGGAATGAAGTTGCTGTTCAAGGTGACAATTCTGAACAAGACTAGAAAGAAATGGGCACAGTTAGCAAAGAGTCAGGAAAACCCCAGTAGGTTGAGGAGAGAGAAAGGTGTTTTGCTTTTCAATGTGAGAGATAGGTGAAGACTGCATGGTTTTTAGCTTCTCTTCAGGGCTCCTGAGTGTGAGACCTCAGAGTGGAATGCCCCCACAAAATGAAAGTGAGCAGAAGAACAGAAGTTTAAGCCAAACACTGGACACTTTCTTACCCATAAGAAGCATTAACACACCACCCTCTGGGACATCCTGTACCTTTATTTTAGACACACAGAAGCACCAGCAACTCCACCCACGCTCTTGCTAGAGTTCAGACTCACAATCAGGCCAGACACACTTCATCGCTAGACTTGCCTGTCCTCTCCCTCCTTGTCCCTTAAGTCCGCTATCCAATTCACAAATCTCCATCATGATGCACGTCGTTTCCCCGGCCTTGTCTGTCCCTAGACACGCATGCCTTACCTCGCTGGCCTGGAGTGTAGACAGGTTTGTCCGTCTGCACAAACGTGCCGCTCCCTTGCCTCTGAATCAGGACCTTTTTCTGCTCTTCAAAGTTGAGGTTCTTTCCAACTCCAGATACTCGAACTGTGGCCACTTCTTCCTTGCCACCAGTAGGTGGGGGGACCTGGCAGGAGAGGAGAACTCTGGGGTAATCAATAGTCTCAAGCCAGCCGTGGGAGAAGAGATGGAGAGAATTCAGTCACACGGGGGTAGGGAAGGCTTAAGACAGCACTGAAGAAGAGAAGCAGTGTCGTCAGAGGCTAGGGATAAACTGAAAGGGATGTGAGGGCAAGAGAATTGTGGGTAAGCTGGCACCTGGAACTCAAGTTTAACAGAGACCAGACAAGAAACCCAGCCAAAGACCCGTCGCAGAAACCATACTTGAAGTCAGACTACAGTGAGCAGCCTCGGAGGAGCCCTGGAAACCGAGGGGTTAATTTAAAGGCTTGGTCAGCACTTACTGAGAATGAGACACAGTAGAAGTTCTTCTTCGATCCAGAATGTTCTAGCAACTTCTGTGTCTTGTCCTTGGTCTCCAGGGTAATAGTGAATTTGACATCACAGCTCCCAGGGCTCAGATCCAAACAAACCTTCTGAGTGGAGGGGAAGGCGAGCTGGGCTGGTATTGTTACCAAGTACTTTGTGCTGATGGAAAAGAAAGAATTTCAGAGCAGTTATGATTCATTCTTCAATCAAAAGCTAATCCCGTGCTTCAGAAGCATCCAGCAGGAAGTCAAGCAGAGCAAGCCCCTGCCTTCACGAACCTTATGTTTTATAATAAAGGAGAAAGAGACACACAGCACAGGTCTCAGTGTCCTGCCCTAAACCTCCCCACATCCCCAGCGACCACCCCTGGAAGCCCAAGGCAGGCTGGAGTATCAAGGACAAGGTTCGGCCTGTCACGGAGAAGAGGATACATAAAAGCCTACGCATTTTCAGTTATCGTGTCGTTGCTGTGGTTAAGCTCAAGTTTGGTGTTTCAGCTTTTCATTCTAGGAAAGGAATAAGGGAAAGAGAGGAGACAGAAAGCAAAGGAAACCCTGGGTGTGTCTTCGCTTGGCCACATTTAAGCTTGAGAAAGACAGAGCCCCCCCCCCCCCAAAGCCATTGGGCCCAATTAACTCACGGAGAGAGGCCTGCTGCCACAGACAATAGGGCCAGCATTCCCAGGAGAAGTGGAGCCGGCATCTTGGTGGCTGAGCCGGATTCTCCAGGATCAGGAACCAGGAGTTCTGCTCCTGATGTTCTCCCACTTAAATCCTGAGCACCTGGCTGGGGAGTGCAACAAGACTGGACACTGGCCAATCAGCAATTATGCCTCAGGCTGGGGAGGCAGAGCAGGGCAGGGCCGCTGTTCCCTTTCTAGAACACTCATACTGGTCCAGCCAGTCCTCAACACTGGCTCTGGGTGAGGCTGAGTATTCCTAGAAGTGAGGCTGCAGAACACATGCTGGGCTCCTCCTTTAATTTCTGGGTTCATTCCCAATTCACAGTCCCCTTTGATCTCCTTGCTTCTTCATCATTCTGCTAAGTACATTGGGCACACAGAGTCCTGCAGTATCAGCGCAGGGCAGCCAGTGTGGCTCTATGTGGTAGCTGGTGCCAGAAAACCCAGACTCTGAGTGACAGGCAGGAGGGTTGGGGATTTAGGGGCAACCTCGGGTGAGCTGTGAGCTCGAAGTCAGCTTGGGCTACGTGAGACCCAGTCCCAAAAGGGAAGAGGGGAGAGCTAAGGGATGCTGTGGAGTAGTTATTTATGATGGGTTACACCTGTTTGTGCTGTGGAACATTTGTTTAATGAGGCAAAGATGGTGCTGCATTCTTTTATGTTGCATTTGTTTAACTCTGTGAAGCTGTGTTACTTTGCCTGTCTAAAACACCTGATTGGTCTAATAAAGAGCTGAACAGCCAATTGCAAGGCAGGGGAAAGGATAGGCAGGAGGGTATGGGGAGCGGGTGGCAGACAGAACAAATAGGAGGAGAAATCTGGGGCGAGAAGATCAAGGAAGGAGAGAAGGAGGAGCGGAGGATGCAAAGGGCGAGCCACCCATCTACACAGCCAGACACAGAAGTAAAGAAAGGCCAGGTGGTGATGGCACACAGCTTTAATCCCAGCACTCCAGAGGCAGTAGATGGGATAATTTCTAAAAAGTTAGCTAGAAACAAGCCAAACTAAGGCTGGGCAGTTATAAGAAAGAATAAGACTTCATGTGTGTTTACTTGGGAGCTGAATGGGAGGGGGCGCAAAAGAGTTTAAAAGTAAAATAAAAAAAAAACACAAAAGGGAAGGAGGGAAGTGGGGAGGGAAGAGAAGTAGGGGGAAGGAAGGAAGTGGGAAGGGAGGGAGGGAAGGGAAATGGGGAGGGAGGGAGGGAAGGGAAGTGAGGAGAGGAGGAGGGAGGACTGAAGGAAGCAATAATCCTCTGATTAGCAATGGCGTTTTTTCTTTTGAGACGCCTGGTCTATGAGATCCTGGGGTCCAACCTGGGCCTCTGTGCACGTTAGGCAAGCACTCTGCCAACTAAGCCAGCTCCACTCCCAAACCCTGATTAGGAGGGTTTTTTTTTTTTTTTTTTAAATTTCAGTGCTATTTAGTACTGGCATGTCTGTGTGGAAAAACATATGTAGATCTATAGAAAAGAATAAACTGTATAGCCTGCTGAAAGCAACTTGGCCACGTGTAGCAAAGGCCTTTAAAACGTGCCTCTGCATCTCCTAGTCCGGGAATGCACCTCCCTGGGGGAAAGAGCAGGAGATGCAAGCACTCCATTTCTTCTTTATAATACAGGTTATACAGGAAATAATTGAGTGACGATACCTTCTTGCATTGCACAATGACCGAGCTGTATCCAAATAATTCCGACAAAAAGGCTTCCAGGAACTGGGGCACCTCAGACATGAGGAAAGAATGGAAAGAACCAGAAGAACCAAAGGCTACTCGTGACCTGGGCTTAGACTGACAGGCCTCGCCTCTTTAAAGTCCCCACTGGTGTGTGCTACACCCCAGGTTCTTCACAAGAGGCCAAGAAGAGGCTGCTGGGTCTCTGATGCACGTTACAGTTCCGTGGCTCCCGCTGACAAGAGCTCTCCCGCTTCCCCCTGAATCAGTCACAGTAGCCAAGGTGCTGTGCTGAGTGGGGCTCCTGCCCCCTGCTTGCCCCAAGGCCAGGCCCCTGGGGTACTAGGACTGACCACCTGGCTGGACACCCATGGAGTTGGCAAGGGAAAACTCCAATTACCAGGGAAGGCCAGCTGGAGCAAGATGCCTAGAGAGCACAGCATTCCTGTTCAGTCTATACAGTGCCCGGTAATACAGGTTTGCTTGAACAAGATGTTGTCTTAACCTAAAGCAGTGTTGTGCAGCCACTGAAAAAACTTAAGCTCCTTGGGCTGAGGAGACAGACAGCTCAGCAAATAAGGGGGCTTGCCATCAAGCCTGACAGCCCTTGTTTAATCTGCAGAACTCACACGGTGGGGACGAGGCTGACTACTACCAAAGCCTGCCCTTCGGCCTCTGTCCTGCACTTTAGCAGATGGGCATGTGTGTGCGCACACAAGTAAGTAGATGTAAAAATAGATAAATAAAGCCTTTTTGATAATGATAATTTTAAGAATGTTTCTTAGGCCGAGTGTGGTGGCCATACATGTAATCCCAGCATTAGAAAGGCTGAGGGGGAGGGTTTCAAATTCAAGTCAGCCTGGGCTGTATACATAGTAAGACCCTATCTCAAACATAAAAAAAAA
The DNA here is from genome assembly GCF_000317375.1 of Microtus ochrogaster. NCBI lineage: Eukaryota > Metazoa > Chordata > Mammalia > Rodentia > Cricetidae > Microtus > Microtus ochrogaster. The sequence goes on from NW_004949099.1 coordinate 36,304,832, forward strand.
AAATTAAAGTCATAAATATTGTTTTATAAGGCAGGAGAGCTGGTTCAGCAGTTAAGAGCACTGGTTGCTCTTCCAGAGGACCAGAGTTGAATCCCCAAAATCTACCTGGTGGCTCACAACTATCTGTAAATCCAGCTCCTGGGGATCTTTGGCTCCAAGCATGCAAGTGATACACAGACAGACTTGTAGGCAAAATAGTCATCCACATAAAATAAACATTCTAAATTCCAAAAAAAATTTCATACACATGAAATAAAAATACATTAGGAAAAGAAAAACTGTTTTCTGAGCCATATGCTGTGTGTCTCAGACCTGAAGTCTGAGCTACTTGCCATGAGAGCTGCTCATGTGTACAAGTTCAAGGCCAGCCGGGCAGAGGGTGAGACTACCACAGACCCAGAAGTGTGTGCTCAGTGTGCCTTACATGTGTGAGGCCCTGGTTAATCCTCAGGCGTGGAAAACAGTAATAGTATTGTTCTATGCTATTGATTGAATGCAATGTCCCTGTTAGTAAGACACAAATCACCAAGTATGAGGTCCCACTTTCACTCAGAATCTAGAAGAACGTGAGTGTTGCTCCCTCTCTGAGAATAGCAACAGCCAAACAGGGAGGGGCCGGAGAGATGGCTGAGCATTTAAGAGCACTTGCTGCTCTTCCAGAGAACCCAGTTGGATTCCCAGCACCACATGGCGGTTCTCAGCTGTGTGCAACTCCAGTTCCATGGAGTCCAATGCCCTCCTCTGGTCTCTACCTCCGCTTCCTTCACCCTGGCAAACGCAGCAATTGTCAGAGTACTAGATGCAGGCCTCATACTGACAGGCAAGGACAAGAGAATGGATCCTGGTTCATTTGCAAACACAGGGAGGCTTTCACTCTCGTTGAGAAACCTACTGCATTCCAGACACCGCCCTAAGCAGAAGGCTTTGGAAGGTGAACCTCACTTTAGCTCAGCTTTCAAGGAGGCTGACTCAACCTCCTGCACTGTCTATCTGTGGAGAGACGTGTTCATTTCCAGGAACAAGTACTGTTTTCTTAACTTCGTTTCATCCCACACAAGATGCTGGATATTCAATCAAAAACCATAACATCCAAGGGCTGGGTTGTCGCTCAGTGACAGAGTGCCCTGCCTCCCTTGTATACCCAAGATTCACTCTCCAGTGCTGAGGGGAAAATGTCACATGTGCTTGGTGTGATGGCAAATCCCTGTGATTCTAGCTACTCTGCAGGCAAAGGCAGGAAGGACAGTTTTGGGTCTCAGGAGAGCCTGGACTACATAGTGAGACCCTGTCTCAAACTAAATTTATTTATATATATATATATATATATATATATATATATATATATATATTTGATTGATTGATTGATTGATTGATTGATTAGTTGGGGGGAGCTGGGGGCGGGAGCAGGCCATAGCATGTTGCTTGAAGTCAGAGGATAACTTCCAGGCGTCAGTTTTCTCCTTCCTTCAAATAGGGTCTGGAGATTGAGCTCAGATCATTGGACTTGGTAATAAGCTATCTGAGCCATTTCGCTTGCCCTCAAATACAGTTTTCAAATGGGAGGAATGGGGTTGCCTCAGTGGGAGACATTTTACCTCACATGTACACGGCAACGGGTTTGATCTCCAAACCACGCCCAAACCAAAACCAAACAAACCATACCATATACCAGAAGAAGAGGAAAACGGCAACTGTTTCCTTTGCAAAAACACAGCGTAGTTGCCAGGCCTGACGGTGCAGGCCTTAATCTGAGCGCTTACAAAGTAGAGGCAGGAGGATATCTGTGAGTCTGAGGCCAGCCTGATCACAAAATGAGTTCCAGGACAGACAGGGCTGCACAGTGAGACCCTGTCTCAAACACAAAGCCACAAAAATAGTCTAAAATATAAAAATGGCATGTAAAAGGATCCAAAGAAAATGCATGGGTCATGTGCATGAACAGGTAGGGAATTTCTGAAGAAAGATGGAAGTTATAGAAATTCTATAGGTGTGCATGCGTCATTGGTACAAAGAAAGGGGAGGAGGGAGATGAGAAGGGGTGGAAAGAGGAAGAGGAGGACATAGTAATACGACAGAAGAGGGGAACAACTTTGGAAAGTGTAGGGATAAGTCCCGCCCCTTAGGGGGCGTGTTCGCCTCTGGCTAATGTTTGCCTATAAATTTAGCGAGCGTGCTCCTAGCCGCTGCTTCTGCTTTCCTGGTCTCCGCGGGAATGGTGGTTCTGTAAGTCTATTTCTCCATTAAAGTTTTATATATATATTTACAATCTGTCTGCATTCGTTTACGCCGTTACAGGAAAGCCCATTAACGACTCTAGCACATCCAAGGAAACAGCCACTTTGGATGTGAGTCCGCAGAAATTACCCTAAATATAGTGAGGGAAAAAGAGCAGAAAACATCGAACAGGCGACCCAGGTGCTGCAGGACAAAGTCATAAGTAGCTTAGCGTGCTTACTGGAAGCTTGGGAGAAGAGAGAAAGAAGCAACAGAAAAATGTTTAGGGTCCGAGATACAGAATGCTTTCCTAGCACAACCGTGGGTTTGATCCCCAGTCTAGGATGTAACTGGTTGCAGCAAATGCCTGTACTTAATCCCAGCACTCAAGGGGTGTAGGCAGGAGGATCAGAAGTTCAAAATTGTTTTCCTTTATTTACATGGTGAATTCAAGGCCAGCCTGGGACGTGTGAGGCCCTGTCTGTAAATAAAAATAAACGAAATGCTTAAAAGTTGAGGATCTTCTAAATGTAATGAAAAGTTCAAGAATCACAGAAACTGGGCTGGAGAGATGGCTCAGAGGTTAAGAGCACTGAATGTTCTTCCAGAGGTCCTGAGTTCAAATCCCAGCTGGAGAGATGGCTCACAACCATCTGTAATGAGATCTGGTGCCCTCTTCTGGCCTGCAGGCACACATGGAGGCTGAACACTGTGTATATAATAAATAAATCTTTTTTTTTTTTTTAAAGAATCACAGGCCGGGCAATGGTGGCGCACGCCTTTAATCCCAGCACTCGGGAGGCAGAGGCAGGCGGATCTCTGTGAGTTCGAGACCAGCCTGGTCTACAGAGCTAGTTGCCACAGAGAAACCCTGTCTCGAAAAACCAAAAAAAAAAAAAAAAAAAGAATCACAGAGACTTCCAAAGATAAATATCAAAATAAAATAGGCCACTGGGAGTAATGGTGCGTGCTTTTAAACTAGCACTCTGGAGGCAGAGACAGGCAGATCTCTGAGTTCAAGGTCAGCCTCTACAGAACAAGTTCCAAAACAGGGCTACACAGAGAAACCCTGTATTAAAAAAACGAAAAAATAAAATAAAATATACTAAATGCATATTCAAACTGTTAAGAATGGGAGCTAAAGAGGAAATCTTGAAGGCCATCAAAGAAAGACATACTACATAAGAGAATTCAACTACTTCATGAGGCTATCTAAGCCAGATCACCATGTTTCATAGAAAAACATAAGCCAGAAAGATGTACTTACAACATTAAAATGCTGAAAGAAACCTGGAAATTTAAAATTCTGTGTGCAGTAAAAGTGTCTTCCTATTGTAAGAGGAAAATCTTTATTTTACGTGTGTAGATAGATGTTTTGCCTGCCTGTATGTCTGTGCACTACATGGGTGCCTGTGGCCCATGGAGGCCAGGACAGGGTGTCAGGACCTCTGGAGATGCAGTCACTGATGGTAACGAGCCACCATGTGGGTGCTGGGAATTGAATACCAGTCCTCTGCAGGCGCAGTCAGTGCTCTTAATCCTTGAGCCATTTCTTTTGCCCAGAATTCTTTTTTATTTTATGTTGTTATTTTCTGAGACAGGGTTTCTCTATGTGGCCCTGGTTCTCTGGGAACTTGCTTTGCAGACCAGGCTGGTCTTCAACTCACAGAATCTGCCTGCCTCTGCCTCCTGAGATTTAAGGCTTGTGCTGCCACACCCGGCCAGAAAAAAAACAGCAAAAAATGAGTTTGTTGCCAACAGTAATATTAAAGGCAGCTCTTAGAACAGAAGATGTTGGGTAACTATAGCCCAAAGATCAAACCCAACCCGCCATCTGCATATTGCCCGCTCATCTGCATATTACCTACAACTGCTCTGTGCCCCCACACTAGACTTGAGGGATTCGAAGGGGCTATGCAGGACCCAATGAAGGGAGGCCAGGCGTGTGCCATTCATTGCACCTGGTCCTAACCCTGCCCATCATCTTCTAGTGCTGTGGGAGCTAATCCCTCCTTTGTCTATGTCCGCAAACCTCAGTACCTGTGAACATGACGACAGCACTAGACATTTTGTCTTGTCCCCTTCATCAGTGTGACTCCCCACCCATGCTATGAAACCCTTCAGAGTGACAGCCACCATTTTCCCACATGCTCTCCCCAGCCCAAGGACTCAGTGTGGCATCTGAATGAAGAGCGAGGGGGCAGAAGTGTCCCACTTTCTGTCTGCCTTTCCGTGTCCTCCACAGCCACTCCTTCTACTCCTGTTCTGCAGACCCTCTCAACAGTCTTTGTGTTTGGAGTTTGCGGCCGCTGGCCTCATTCTTGTTCCTCTGACAGCTAACATTAGCTAACTGGAGAATGTACGGAGAATGCAGCTTTTGTTTCAATTAATCTGTTAGTAATGGAGACACGGCACGATGGTAAAACACGTTTTCCTAGGTCCCAGCGCCAGGATCTGTGATCCCTTGTTCTGTGGTGGGGCCTAAGAATTTGGATACGCATGAATCGAATTCTCGGGCGGAACTGGTGTGGCCGGTCCAGGGGTGGCGTCTTGAGAGGCACTGCTGAGATGCTGAGTCTAAGAGCGAGCGGAGTGGGCAGGACCAGAAAGGCCTCCTGGAGCTTAGAGCAGACTGAAGTTCTCAGATAGCCCGCCCCATCTCTGCATCTCCCTTTCCAACAGCCAACAGGGGAGAGGCCAGGAAACCGCTTTCAGTTTGTTCCTTCCAGGGCGTCTCTGAGCTTATTATCCCTATTATCAGCAATTTTAGATTGGGACTCTGCTCCCCAGAGGAAAATGAAAATAGTAACCATGTGGGGTGGGAGGAACAAGGTAGCAGCATTAATGAGCCCCCCGTGGAATGAATCCAGATGTGTTTTCCTTCAATGAAGAGAGAGTTCCTTCCAAACCATGAGGGATTGTTTCAGGCTTTTATTGTGTATGATTTCCTTTCAAAACGCATCCTAAAGCCGTGATGCATAGGAAAACAATGAATGCTAAATTCAATCCACACCTTAGGGTCTTTGGTTTGCCTCAGAAGGCCCAGAATGTGACTCAAATCATAGTCTTGCAAAGCTCTCCTCGGAGCAATGCTCGGAGACCAGGGAGACTGTGTTTGGCTGATTCTGTCTCCCAGATTGTATGGTACCTGGAAGCTTTCAATTGATACTGGTATAACTGTGCATGCACACGCACACACACACAATCACATACCTATCTGTGGTGCACGTGTGTGCGTGCACGTGTATGCCTAAGACTGGTTATGAATGACTTAAGGGCCCCTTCAGAGCCTCGTTAGGGAAACTCTGGAGAACTGGTTTCTACAGTCCAAGACAACCCCTTGGCACTTCTCCTCACTCTCCCGGCACATGCACACACACAGCAGGCAGAGCAGACCAGTTCCTCCTACCGCTCTTTACTAAACAGCCCCCCCCCAGGTCCGCCCTGGAGGCTTTGATTGATTTGTGCACAAGGGAAAACTAGTACATTTAATTAAAGCTTTGATATACACCAAATAAACTATTGCTTGCTACAAATAAGAATTATTTGTAAACTTACATGAAGGTTTCAACACATAGATATTACATTTTATGTTCATACATACATATATAAATGTGCAGCCTAGTGGAAGGAAGTGAAGTTATTTGATTTGGGGTATATCTATGACAGCAATTCATGATCCCATCTCCTTGCTGCCCCTTTTGCTGTCTGACCACCTTGGTCTGGGCCCCTGTGCTTACCCACAGCAATAGGCTGCCTCACCCCAGGTGACTGAAACCTCTGAGCCCGCGGGAATCAGCATGAACTTGTCCTCTGCATAGCTTGTTTTTCTCGGGTATTTTGTTGCAGCAATTGAAAGCTCGCACACACACACACACACACACACACACACACACACACACACACACACAAAGTGTTCCTTCTACTCTCTGCCCTTCCTGGTGTGTCCAGGAAAGACAGGTGTACACATGGCCTTTAACCGTTGGGAGGGCCGATCTCGCCTCTTAGAAGCTTCAAATATGTGTCAACCGTTAAATGCTATATCGCATTAATTAAGCCCAGTACTTTCCAGTCAACTACATTTACTCTCTGGTCAATACCTGCTTTGGATTTTAATCAGAGAATCCCTCCGCAACCGCTTTCAGTTTAAATCAAACTGCAGTTGAAAATAAACTTCAGAGTATGGAAACTCCAGAGGACCCATGAACGAGGTTTGGTCCTAACACCAGCATGTGTTAGAAACCCATGATCCCTGGGTAAGTCTCGATTTTCTCTGTCCCACCACTCTGCCTGGGGAAGCATCAGGTCCATTACCACCACCGCTGTCAGTGGGGGGCCAAGACCTGTTTGTTCCCTTCTACCAGACAGTTGTTCCCCTAATTGTTTCCATCTCTTCTGATCTACTCTAAAATCTCTCTTTAAGTGCAATTATCGGCCAGAGCGGCTGCCTGGAATTTGGTGGGAGGAAAATGTCCAGTTAAGTAATTCCAAGCAAGGCTGACGCAAACCCCCTTCCTGGTAGATTATGCAGCCCACGTAGGCTACGCTGAGCAGCCCTCGCTCACTGCAGGCGAGAGCGCAAATTAGTATGGCCAGTGTGGGAAACAGCACTGATTAAAATGACCATGTGACCTAGAAATCTTACTATTGGACAGCGGAAATGAAGCCGTGGCGCCAAAGAGGTCCGCACGCCTCTGCTCTCGGTTGCTTGCATCATTCACAAGCGCCCAAAAGGGAACTATTGGAAGTGTCCATCACCTGGGGCAACAGTACGGACCCTGCACTCCCAGCCGCACCACGCACTATAGTGTTGCCGTGCGTGTGTGCGTGTGTGCGTGCATGCGTGCGTAAACTGTCTGACACCAGAAGACAAGATCCACGTGATCTCTCACACGTGTGAAGTCGGGGAAGTTGGGAGTTGAGTGGCGGCCACTTCCCTTCGCACAGTGGCGGAGTTGCTGGATCCCAGGAGGTTCCAGTCTAGGTTGTTCTGAGGAAGCTCTGTGGTGTTATACACTGGCTGTGCTGATCTGCAGTCTCAATAACAGTGAACCGGGAAGGGTAGGGAGAGGGACGGAGTGAAAGACCCTCAGAGAGGACCTTCCCTCAGGAGGAGACCCCTGAACCCAGGAACAGTCCGAGACCACTGGCTGCAATTAGCAAGAGGTTTATTGGGTGTGCACAGGTACCTGTGGGCGGCAAAGTCCTTTTGGAGGACTTGCACGCACTCAGGCTGGGCAGGGGGTCTTTTATATGGAAATGGGCAGCAGAAGCATGTATGGTTACAGGGATTCCATTGGTCAGTTTGGATGAGGCAATGGGTTCACTTGGGGACAAGCTCCTCGGGGACATGAAGATATGATAATAGCTGACTTGGCCCTATCTAGGGCACATGTAGTTTTTCCCAGAACTGTTCGTTCCCCTCTTAGGCCTGGTGTCTGACCACAGATATCCTGTTTGGCAGCCTAGGAGTACTGACTTTACCTTGAACTTACACTTGTTTGTGTGAAAGCTTTGCAAAATGGCATTACAGCAGCTAAGTTGGGGTCTTTCAGAAGAGCTGATTGGTGAGTACAGAGTTCCAGCTAGCCAGGAGCACAGACAGGGCTCTGGAACTCTGTGATGGCTGTTCTTGTTGTCAACCTGACTTCATCTGTAATGAACTAAGACCCAAGCACAATTATTCCTCTGAAGTGGGAAGACCCACTTTTAATCTGGATCTTCTAAGGTGGGAAGATCCACCTTTAATCTGGGCCACACCTTCTGGTGGCAGCCTGTATAAAGGACTTGGAAGAAATAAGTTCTCTCTCCCTGCCTGCTCTTGCTCTCCCTGGCAAATCCATTCCTTCATTGGCCTTAGAGCCTACTTGGCCAGGATTCTGAAGTACACTGAAGACCAGCTGAGATACCTTGTAGACTGAACAACTACTGGATTTTTGAACTTTCCATTGGTAGACAACTATTGTTGAGATAGCTAGAATACAGCCTGTAACCCTCTCTAATAAATCATATATATATAGATAGATAGATAGATAGATAGATAGATAGATACAGTGTATATTGTATACATTATCCCATATGGTATATATATTTATATATAGCATATATTTACACACACTGTCTTAGTTAGGGTTTCTATTGCTGCAATGAAACACTACGACTGAAAAGCAAGTTGAGGAGGAAAGGGATTATTAGGCTTACACTTCAGCATGGCTGTTCATCACTGAAGGAAGTCAGGACAGGAACTCAAGCAGGGCAGGATCCTAGAGGCAGGAGCTGATGCAGAGGCAATAGAGGAGAGCTGCTTACTGGCTTGCTTCCATGACTTGCTCAACCAACCTTCTTATAGAACCCAGTACAAGCAGCCCAGGGATGGGACTGGGTCCTCCCACATTGATCAGTAAATGAGAAAATGTCTTACAGCTGGGTCTCAAGGAGGCATTTCCTCAGCTGAGACTCCTTACTCTGATGATTCTAGTTTATGTCAAGTTGACACACAAAACCACACAACACACGCACACACACACACACACACACACACACACACACACACAGATTTTGTCAGTTTTGTTGCTCTAGAGAACCCTGACTTATACAAGCTTTATTCAACCATATAGTGACCAGGCAGTGATGGTACACATCTTTAATCCCAATACTCGGGAGTCAGAGGCAGATGAATCACTCTGAGTTCAATGCCAGACTTGTCTACAGAGCATGTACCTTTAGGACAGAGAAATCCTATCTTAACCCATTCAGTGGGTTGTCTTTTTGTCTTAATGACTGTGTCCTTTGCTTTACAGAAGCTTCTCAGTTTCAGAAGGTCCCATTTATTCATTGTTGTTCTTATTGTCTGTGCTACTGGGATTATACGTAGGAAGTGGTCTCCCGTGCCCATGCATTGCAGGCTACTTCCCACTTTCTCTTCTATCAGGTTCAGTGTAGTCGTATTTATATTGAGGTCTTTAATCCATTTGGACTTGAGTTTTGTGCATGGTAATAGATATGGATTTATTTTCATTCTTCTACAGATTGACATCCAGTTATGCCAGCACCATTTGTTAAAGATGCTTTCTTTTTTCCATTGAATAATTTTAGCTTCTTTGTCAAATATCAAGTGTTCATAAGTGTGTGGATTAATATCCAGGTCTTCAATTCGATTCCATTGGTCAATGTCTCTGTTTTTATGCCAATACCAAGCTGTTTTCATTACTGTAGCTCTGTAATAGAGTTTGATGTTAGGGATGGTGATGCCTCCAGCAGTTCCTTTATTGTATAGGATTGTTTTGGCTACCCTGGGTTTTTTGTTTTCACCAACTCCACATCAGACAAAGGACTGATCTCCAAAATATATAGAGAACTCAAGAAACTAGACAGTAAAATTCTAAATAACCCAATTAAAAAATGGGGTACTGAACTAAATAGAGAATTCTCAACAAAAGAATTTCAAATGGCCAAAAGATACCTAAGGACATGTTCAACTTCCTTAGCTAGGGAAATGCAAATCAAAACAACTTTGAGATACCATCTTACACCTGTCAGGCTAAAATCAAAAACACCAATAATAACCTATGCTGGAGAGGATGTGGAGTAAGGGGAACACTTATCCATTGCTGGTGGGAGTGCAAATTTGTGCAACCACTTTGGAAATCAGAGTGGCAGTTTTTCAGGAAACTGGGAGTCAACCTACCTCAGGATCCAGCAATTCCACTCTTGGGAATATACCCAAGAGATTCCCAATCATACTACAAAAGTATTTGTTCAACTATGTTCATAGCAGCATTATTTGTAATACCCAGAACCTGGAAACAACCTAGATGCCCCTCAATGGAAGAATGGATAAAGAAGGTGTGGCACATCTACACATTAGAATACTACTCAGCGGTAAAAACAAAACAAAACAATGACATTTTGAATTTTGCATGCAAATGGATGGAAGTAGAAAACACTATCCTGAGTGAAATAACCCGGACCCAAAAATATGAATATGGTATATACTCACTCATTAGTGGATTCTAGCCATAAACAAAGGATATTGAGCCTATAGTTCATGATCCTAGAGAAGCTAATAATAAGGTAAACCCAAAGAAAAACATATATAGATCCACCTGGAAATTGGAAGCAGACAAGATCGCCAGGGAAAAGTTGGGAGCATGGGGGAGTAGAGAGAAGGGGAGAGAAGGAGGGAGAAGGGAGAAGGGAAGGTTGAGGAGAGCTTGGGGGAGTGGGATGGTTGAGATGGAGGAAGGACGGATATGGGAGCAGGGAAGAAAGATATCTTAGTTGAGGGAGGCATTTTGGGGTTGGCAAGAGGCTTGGCTCTGGAGGGGTTTCCAGAAATCCATGGGGATGACCCCAGCTAGGACTCTGGGCAGTGGAGGAGAGGGTGCCTGAACTGGCCTTGTCCCGTAGTCAGAATGATGACTATCTTGAATATCACCATAGAACCTTCATCTGGCAACGGATGGAGATAGAGACAGAGACCTACATCCGAACACAGGAGTGAGCTCCCAAGGTCCAGTTGAAGAGCAGAAGGAGGGAGAATATGAGCAAGGAAGTCAGGACCACGAGGGGTTGATTCACCCACTGAGACAGTGTGCTTGAGCTAATGGGAGCTCACCAACCCCAGCTGGACTGAAAATGAACGAGCATGGGATCAAACTGGACCCTCTGAATTGGTTGACAGTTGGGGCAGACTGAGGGGCCAATGAATGATAATGGCACTGGGATTTGTCTCTACTGCATGTACTGACTTTTTTGGGATCCTAGTCTATTTGGATGCATACCTTCCTAAGCCTGGATGTAGGAGGGAGGGCCTTGGACTTCTCACTGGTCAGGGTGCCTTGCCCTCTCTTAGGACTGGAGTGGGTGGGAGGGAAGGCATGCCGGAGAGGGGGAGGGAAGTGGGAGGAGGGGAGGAAGTGGGAATTTTGATTAGTATTATTTATAAGGTAATAATAAATAAATAAGGAATATAAAAACAGTTTAAAAAAATCCTGTCTTAAGAACAAACAAACAAATACAAATAGACAACCATGCCGGGCGATGGTGGCACACGCCTTTAATCCCAGCACTTGGGAGGCAGAGGCAGGCGGATCTCTGTGAGTTCGAGACCAGCCTGGTCTACAGAGCTAGTTCCAGGACAGGCTCCAAAGCCACAGAGAAACCCTGTCTCAAAAAACCAAAAAAAAAAAAAAATAGACAACCATATAGTAACTCAGGTGGCCCCAAAAAAGCTAGTTCTCTAGAGTTTCACTATATAAAAAAATCATAAATATTCTAAGAAACAGATGTGTCAAGATGATACAAGCATTTCAGATTGTAGAAATATATGAGAATTACATGACAACCCAATAGTATATATGGTTTTATCTATCAATTTAATTTTGACTAAAATACTGAGCAATGTCAAGAGATATTCTGTAAAGGATTTGGCTCACATGGTTTTGTTCTGAATTCCAGAATTCTGGCTTCAGCAGGGTGGTGGTGGTGAATACCTTTAATCCCAGCACTTAGGAGGGGTGACAGGCAGATCTCTGAGTTCAAGCCTGGTCTACAGAGCAAGTTCCAGGATATCCAGGGCTACACATAAAAACCCTATCTTGAAAAA
>NW_004949099.1:36323950-36328904 GCF_000317375.1 Microtus ochrogaster
CTCTCTGAGGCGTCTGCCCCCCAGGAGAGCTGTCGAGTCTCTGACCTCACTTCCTCTTCCGCCCAGCATTCTGCTCCTCCCACTTACGTTCTAACCTATCAGGTCAAGCAGCTTCTTTATTAAATCAACCAATGACCTTCCTCCATCAGATGGACACCATGTATGTTTAGTGGGGCTTGGGGTCTGGATCCTCACCACCTCTTTGCATGCTGTATGTGCATCTTGCTTGATGGGAGGCCTACTCATCCAGCTCACAGGAAAGAGAAGTTAAGGGGAAAAAATAACTAGGATGTGTTTAAAAACAGACTTCTCCCGTTGACATAGCTAACAGTTGTCTCTGTCCATCATCTGGATTCCTTCCTCTGGTGTCCTCTTGAGGCCTTTCTCCCTGAACCTTGGGGGAGGGCAGCACCAGACATTAAACCTCCAGAGGAAGTGGTCTAACAGCTAACCTTCTGCTGTTCATCCTGAATGCAATACACACATTCTTAAGCCTCTTTATTGTTCATATCATGATGATTATAAGGGGCAGGGGATTGAAGTCAACCTTGCACATTGAAATGATGAAAACACACAAAACCCCTGCACATGACAAAAATCACTGATCTCCCTGTTTCGGCCAAGTCCAATTTTCTTTGCTCCTAATAACCCTCCAGTCCATTTTTATCTTTTGCACTGATCCTTGTTTGAGTAGCTCCTTGACACATTCTTTTGCTGCGTTTCAACTCTTCCTTTGGAAAATCCACATTGAAAGAGATTATCAAAGGGCCCTTGATGTTATTGCTGTCAGGGCGGGGAACCTGGTTCCCCACTCTTCCATAGCCTGGCTCCTGGACTTGTAAACTTATCCCTGGAAATATGTACTTTTGACTATCCAAGTAAGTGCCATCCATCACTAAGCCAACCATGGCCCCCTCTAGTGAGACTGCACATTTATGTACAGCCACCTCCTTTCCTCTCAAATTTCCAGTGTTTGACAACTTTGATTTAGAGCCATCGGTCTCCACACTCCCATCCACACGAGGCTCACTTCTCCAGTAAAGGGGTTCTCAGTGCTATCTCTCACCTCAGGTCACACGAGGCTCACTTCTCCAGTAAAGGGGTTCTCTGTGCTCTCACCATAGGTTCTATTTCTACTTCGAGTGTTTGCTCTTCATCCACTAGTTTGACCTTAGAGGACTCATCACGGCCCATCTCTTGAGTCATTTGCAAGCACCCCAGGCCCAGCTGTGAGGTTCGTATCTCCCTCCTGTCAACGACTGTCTTTCCATTTCCCAGGAGCCTTTCTGGCTACAGGCTTGTTTCTAACTAGTTCCACAAAAATTCCTGCACACGCTTCTCCCAAAGTGACGTCTACACCCCCTCTGATATCACTTTCTCTTAGACCATTTCTGTCCCGCTGCCAGGGGATTCCTCCAAGCCAAGCTCTTCTAAGAAGTGGAAGAAAAAATGTGTCCGTGGGAGCTCTAATGACCATCTTTCAAGCCTTCTTCACCGTAAGTGTCACTCTGTTTCTATGTTTCATTGCTTGGCAGAACCCGAGGAATAATACCCAAACCCTAGACTCCCTTCTGGGCTTGGGGATCATCAGCGATCGGGAGGCAGAGATAAGCCAATCTCTGTGAGTTCAAGGCCAGCCTGGACCACATAGTAAGTTCCAGGACTGCCAGGGCTACATAGTGAAACCCTGTCTAAAGAGAAATGATTATAAATATATATTCTGCAAGTTTCCAGGACTGCCAGGGCTACATAGTGAAACCCTGTCTAAAGAATAATGATTTAAATATAAATTCTGCAAGTTTTTATGTACTCACTATCATAAAACAAACATTATTTGACACAAAGGGACAGATGGAACTATAAAAATTATAGTGGTGGTTTTAACATTCCTTTCTCTGTAATAGTAAGTGCAAAAAAATTAAAACCAACCAACTAACAAGCTAAAAAAAAACTTTAGCGTTAATCTGAACTATGGATTGTAACCAACACCTATAGAATATTCTATCCTACAGATAACAGAATACACATTTTTATCAGCTGGCTATGGAACTTTCTCTAAAAGAGATAACATTTCAAACTGTAAAAGAAATATTAACACATACTTGCCATGGCGGACTATATCCCCTAAACCGTGAGTCAAAAACAAGCCCTTTCTCCCTTATTCACAAAGAGAGATATAACTAGAGGAAAAGTTTATGGCTATGAGTGCTTACATTAGGAAATCAGATCTCAAATAAACAATGTAAGAATATACCCTAAGGCCTAAGAAAAACAAGGGCAAGCCAAAGCCAGCATTAAAATGGAACTTAAAGGTCAGGGTTAGGTGTGGGAGGTCCTTCTGTCTGTGTGTTGCTTTTATTGGTTAACGAATAAAGAATTGCTTTGAGCAATTGGTAGAGCAGAACGAGGAAGGGAAAACTAAACTAAATACTGGGAAAAGGAAGGACAGAGTTAGAGAGACGCCATGGAGCCCCACTGTGATATAAGCTAGAACTTTAGGTGGTAAGCCACAGTCATGTGGCGATACACAGATTAATAGAAATGGGTTAAATTAATATAAGAGTTAGTCAATAAAAAGATAGAGCTAATGGGCCAAGCAGTGATTTAATGAATACAGTTTCTGTGTGATTATTTAGGATCTAAGCAAGCTAGGCGGCTGGGAACTAACAAGAGGCCTCCTTACTACAGATGGACTAGAGAGATGGCTCAGGAGTTACAGAGTGTGTATTGCTCTTCCAGAGAACCCAGGTTGGTTTGTAACACCCAAATCAGGCAGCTCACTATGACCTGTAGCTCCAGCTCCAGGGAATCCAATGCCTCTGGCCTAAGTGGGCACACACATTTTCATACATGTACCCCTGAGAAAAAAACGTTAAGAAAAAAAATGTCAGCACATGAATTAATTATACAGAGACTAAGAGAATGTAAAGATTCAATAAAGTAAGATTAGTTCTTTGAAAAACTAAGCAAGATCGACAAACCCTTATCCAACTAACCAAATGAAAGAAAATATCCAGATTAATAAAAGTAGAGATGGGAGGTGAGACACTGCCATGACCTGCCTGGCTTTGGGACTGACCTGACTGGGCACGGGGGAATGAAGACACCAAAGACATGCATACAGAGAAAGCTGGGACCAGGTGGACTGTGTACTCGGATGGAAACACTCCAGTACCCCAGAAACTATACAGCTGAAGGAGGAAGCAAGTCTATTACATAGAGCTGAATGAGGAGGTGAATTAGCTGACCTCGGGAGGGGTCTCTATAGGAGAGCAGTCTCAGGCCAGAGTTACCCATCTCAGGAAGAAGCTCTAGTTCGTATTTTCCATACACATTGTCAACATCTGACCTTGGACCAGGGGAAGACCTTGCCAGCAACACGGGTCTGAGGCAAGTCAATAATACAGATTCACTTAGGACTTCATCCCTTCCTCATAGGACGTTATGTTGAAACAGGAGCGGCGGGGCTGCGTCCCCAGCACCCTGGCTGCCTCTGGCTAGCTTTACCCGAAATAATTACACGGACACTGTATTCTTTTAAACACCGCTTGGCCCATTATATCTAGCCTTTTCTTGGCTAACTCTCGCACCTGGACTAGCCCATCTCTAATAATCTGCTGTAGCCCACAAGGTGGCTTACCAGGGAGATTCTAGCCTACGTCCATCCTGGGTCAGAGCTTCATCGCGTGTGCCTCAGAGAGCAGAGCTCTCGCCTCTGCCGCTCGGGAGCCGGGAGCATGACGACTCTGCACCAGAGAGAAGAGCTGTCAGTCTGAGATCACTTCCTCTTCCTCCCAGCGTTCTGTTCTGTTTACTCCTCCCACCTACGTTTTAACCTATCAGGGCAAGCAGCTTCTTTATTTACTTAACCAATGACCTTCCTCCATCAGACGTTATAATAGATACAAATGAAATTCAGAGGACTATTAGGGAATGTTTTGAAAAGTTGTATTACAAAAAGATAGAAAATCTAGAAGAAATGGATAAATTCTAAAATACATATTGTCTACCAAAATCAAATCAAAAGTATGTAAACATATCTATAATGAGATTGAAGCAGTATAAAAACTGGCAACAAAGGAAAGCCAAGGCGGCATGGATAAAGCCAATGCTTCCATGCCTTAAAGAAGAACCAATACCAATGATTCTTAAGCTTTCTCATAAAACAGAAAGGGAAAGAACACTAGAACACATTTAATAAAGCCAGTGTTGTCTCGATTCCAAAACCAGAGAAAGCCACGATAATTCTCCCGCTGAGCATAAACACAAAAATTCTCAATAAATATTTACAAACAAATTAAGCAACATATTGGGAAATGATACACTATAGACAAGTGTTTTTCATTCTAGGAATCCAAATATAGTTCAACATATTCATATTAATAAATGTAAAATAGCACCTAAATACACTAATAGCAGAAATTACATGGTCATTTCAACAGGTGTGGAAAAGGCCTTTGTACAAAACTGACAAAAACCAGCCAGCATACCTTCCAGCTAACATGGTGTGGGGGTGTTGCGTGAGCATGTGCATGTGTGTGCACGTGTGTGTGCATTGTGTGTGCACGCATGCATTGTGTGTTATTACATATAATTGAGGTTGCTTGTATGAGCATGGATGGAGGCTTAGTTACTCTTCAGACCCTTGAAATGATCACCAGACATCAGCTGTAGTCCCTTAGAGATTACATTTTGCTGATATGATAGATCATGGCAGTAATGCTAGTCCTTGAGAAACAGAACCAGGAAAGTGGTCTTCCTGGGTGGAAGCTAAAGCTCTATGATATAGCACTTGCTTAAAATGCACAAAGCCTGGGAGAGAGATGAGAGAGAGAGATGAGAGAGACGAGAGAGGAGAGAGGAGAGACGGCTCAGTGGTTAAGAGCACTGGCTGCTCTTCCAGAGGTCCTGAGTTCAATTCCCAGCAACCACATGGTGGCTCACAGCCATCTAT
>NW_004949099.1:36329254-36334607 GCF_000317375.1 Microtus ochrogaster
GATAGATAGATAGATAGATAGGCAGATAGATAGATAGATAGATAGGCAGATAGATAGATAGGCAGATAGATAGATAGGCAGATAGATAGATAGATGATAGATAGATGATAGATAGATAGATAGATAGATAGATAGATAGATAGATAGATAGATAGATAGATGACTTTTTTTAGAAAAGAAAATGAGTGCTACGCACATGTGCACATGTAGAGTGCACTAGTGTGTGTGTTGCTGGGTTTTGAACCCAGTGTCTTGTGCATGCTAAGCAAGTAATCATTGACATTGAATTTGCTGCATCGCTGAGGATAACATGGATTTCCTGATCTTCCTGCCTCCATCTCCGAAGTGTTGAGATACAGGCAGGTAACATCACACCCAGTTTTAGGAAGCTCTGGGTTCAAACCCAGAGACTTCTGCGTGCACTCAACCAACTGAGCCACACCGCCAGATCTCTATGTATTTGATATTTTGCTCTATAGCATTCTGCTTGAATATTATTTCCTCATTTTCCCCAGAGGATTTCCACTTTTCCACATATGCCATTGGTGTCATACCTGCAAATATGTGTGCCTGCTTTCATTCTCTGTGATGTGGTTTCAAAACGATTCCTAACCCATGACACTTGGTGACACCCTAGGAGCATCCTGGTAACTTCTGCTGGGCTGATAGAATTCTTGGTTGCTAGGTTTCTATTCTCTTCATTCCAGAGAGGCCAGAAAAGGGAGGCCTCTTTCTGTCTCACACCAGAAATGCTGACTCAAGACTTCATCTGGAGAACTGGAATTACAACCAATCACAACATAAGGAAAAGAAAAGGAAGAGCCAGTGAAGTTTGGGCACTCCTTGATCCCTCTGTGTCCCCTCCACCCTTGACTAATTACAGGTTCACTTATATTCCCGTTTTTTCTGCCATTTTAATCCCACCCAAGCTTAAATGGTAGCATGAGAACATATAGTTCACTCCCTAAAGGAAGAAAGGAAAAAAAGTTAATGTTAAAAGATAGGAAGAGAAGCAGGGGGAAAAAATCATGTGCTAGGATTACTCTGTTAGGGAAAGATACTTTGTCCATAAAGATTTCTTGAACAGTGTGGGTTAAGTTATGCTTCCTCCTCCAAATTCATGCGGAACCCCACTCCACAGTGATCTCAGAATACAGCTGTAGCTGCAGGCAGATTCAGTCTGGCAGCTTGTCCTGCAGACTGACTTTTTGGGCCAGCATACATACTTTGGGATTGTTTCTCCTACATCTGTAAAATATCACCCTGGAATTTTTACTGGGATTGCACTGCATTTGTAGATTGCTTTAGGCACAATGGTCATTTTTACAGTATTAATTCTTCCAGTCCTCGAGCATGGGAGTTCTTCACCACTCCTAGTGTTTTCCTCAGTTTCTTTCTTTAGTGTCTCAAAGTTTCCACTGTAAAGGCCTTTTCTTCCTTACTAGGTTTATTCCTATGTATTTAACTGTTTTTGTGGCTACTGTGATGGAATTGTGCCCCTGATATATCTTTCAGTGTGTTTGACATTGGGAAATAGGAAGGCTACTGATTGTGTGTGCGAATCTTGCACCTTGCCACTTTGCTGAAAGTATTTATTAGCTCTAAGAGTTTTTGGTTGAGTCTTAGGATCTCTTATATATAGAACTATACCATCTGCAAATGCCCATCTCATCTCTTAATGCTCCAGCTCAGACTTCAAGCCTCAGACTTCAAGCATTATATTTAATAGGAGTAGAGAAAGTGGACACTCTGGTCTTATTCCTGATTTTAATGAGAATGCTTTAAATTTTTCTCCATTTAGCATGTCTACAGACTTCTCACATATAACCTTTTCTCGAGTGGGGAGGAGGGTAGAGAGAGGAGTTTGAGACAGGGTCTCTCTGTGTAGCTTTTGGAGCCTGTCCTGGAACTCACTCTGTAGACCAGGCTGGTCTCAAACTCACAGAGATCCATCCACTTGTCTCTCTCTCCCGAGTGCTCGGACTAAATGCATGTGCGGGCATTTAACAGGCTCCTAATATGCTATTGCCAATGTTGAGATATGCTGCCCTCACTCCTAGCTTCTCCGTGTCTTTTATTGCAAAAGAATCTTGAATTTGTCAAAGGGCATTTCTACCTCTGTTGAAATGATCAAGTGATTTCTGTGTTTGAGTCTATTTAGATGATGGATAACATTTGTTGGTTCACATATTGTGGTGATTTAAAAGAAAATGGCTCCCAAAGGGAGTGGCACTATTAGGAGGTGTGACCTTGTTGAAGGAAATGTGTCACTAGGGAGGCAGACTTCGATGTCTTGTTTGCTCAAGCTTCCCTCGGTTTGACAGTCAGTTGACTTCCTGTTTCCTGCAAGATGTAGCCCTCTCAGCTCCCGCACCATGTCTGCCTGCATGCTGCCAACCTCCCTGTCTTGATGAGAATGGACTGAACCTCTGAAACTGTAAATGAGCTACCCCAACTAAATGTTTTATAATGAAAGCATTTCTAAGAGGAAAACAGAGAACAATAAGTGCCTACATAAAAAATACATACATACAACATACTGATATTATAAGAAGAAATAAACAATTTAAACAGATTCATTACCAACAAGACTGATGCAGAAAAGTCTCCGAACTAATAAAAACCCATAAACAGATGAGCAGAATTTTATCAGAACTTTGAAGAAGAATCAACACCTTTCATTGTTTTCCAAAGATTTTGGTGTGTTGTTAGTTTTCATTCATGTCCAGGAATTATTTTCCTTCTTCAGTGATCCAATTATCATTCAATAAGTCTCCACGTCCTTATTTGGGGTCTGGCAGCTGACAAGGAAGTACTACTACATGTCTTCTTCATTTCTTTTGACTAACAGATCTAGAACTCTTTGTTTATCCTTTACAGATCCTTGATTGTATCTGTTTCTCTTCAGTCCAAAGAATTCCTTCAAAATCCTCTGTAGAGAAGGGTTAGTGGTCATTCCTTTCATCTGTTGTTGTAATGGGAAGTTTTTATTTCTCCTTCAGTTTTAACAGACAGTTTTGCTAGGTAGAGTAGCCAGGGCTGATGGCTGAGGTCTTTCAGAACATGGAATACATCGTTCCAGGAACTTTTGGTTTTAAAAGTTTCTATTGAATAATCAGGTGTACCTCTCGTGAGCCTGCCTTTGTGAGTGACTTGACTTTCCTCTCGTGCAGCTTCCAATACTCTTTCTTTATTCTGTGTTCTTAGTATTTTTATTATAATAGGTCATGGGTAACTTCCTTTTGGGTCCTCTGTATTTAGTGTTCTGCTGGCCTCTTGTGTTCGGACGGTGTCTTAGTTAGGGTTTTTATTGCTGTGAAGAGACACCATGACCACGGCAATTCTTATAAATGAAAACATTTAATTGAGGGGACCCGTTAACAGTTTCAGAGATTCAGTCAGTTATCGTCATGATAGAAATGCATGGTGGCATGCAGGCAGACGAGGTGCTAGAGCTGAAAATCCTACATCTTGCTGGCAACAGGAAGTCAAATGACAAATTCTGCAGTATCCTGTGCTGTGTGATATTTTGTTTGTGTTCTGACAAATAAAGCTCGCTTAAAGCCAGAGGGTGGAGCTAGCCACTAGTTAACCATAGAAGTTTGGAGGACTGTAGACAGAGTGGAAACAGGAAGTGATAAGACAGGGCAGAGAGAGGTTCTTGACCCTTTTGGATGGAGGACCGGATAGAGGTAGGAAGCCAATGGCGGCTACTCCTGCTTCTTGGATCTTCCGGATTTTTACCCTGATATCTGACTCTTGGTTTTTATTGATTAAGATTAATTAGATTTACGCTTCAATTCTAAGTGTAGGAACCCTCAAAGCTCACCCCCACGACCACACACTTCCTCCAACAAGGCCATACCCACTCCAACAAAGCTACACTTCCTGATAGTATGCCACTCCCTATGAGATTATGGGGACCAATTACGTTCAAACTACCACTTCTTCAGGTTTGAGAACCTTTCTCCTATGATTTTATTGAAAATGCTCTGTGTGCCTTTAATGTTGTCTTCTTCGTCTATGCCCATAAGTTCAAGGTTTTTTTTTAAAGCCATATCCCAAACCTCTCCATGTTCTGTTCACATTTCTTTGCAAATTTATCATTTTGGATCACTTGGTGAAGGTCAATGATTGAAGGTCAAGTGATAGAACTCCTGTATTTTGTCTTCCGTCCCTGACATTGCTTCCATTTGATATATTATATATGAAGCTGCCCAGTAAGGCTGTGTTTGTTGATTGAGTTTTTTCATCTCCATCATCACTTCAGTTTGGCTTTACTCCAGCAAGTCTCTCTTTACTGAACTCTATTTTTGTATCTTTGTTTTTGTTTGTTTTCAAGACAGGGTTTCTCTGTATAAGGCTGTCCTGGAACTTGCTCTGTAGACCAGTCTGACCTTGAACTCAGAGATCTTCCTGCCTCCCCTCTTGAGTGCTGGGATTAAAGGTGCGCACCACCACCGCCTGGCTCTTTGTGTATCTTGAGTGGATTTCATTCAGCTTGAGTTTTGTTCTCTGGTGTATATTCATTACTCCTTGTGTTGTCTGAATACAGTTGTATTCCTTCTTTGTAATTCCTCCAGGTCATTTTCACTGCATTAGTACTTTGGGGGAGGGACATGCCATTGTGGTTTCCATGTTGCTTTTGTTCCTCTGCTGGGACTTGTACATCCACTTTGCTGGTGGAGTCCTCTTCTTCAAACCACTATTGTTGTTTTTAAGATTTTAAAATTTTTGATCATTTGCATGTACCATCAGAGGTCGGAAAGGGTGTCAGATCCCCTGCAGCTGGAGATACAGGCTGTTGAGAGTCACCTAACTGGGGTGCTGGCAACCCCAATCGAGTCCTCTGCGAGAGCAGTACATGCCTTGAACGGATGAGCCGTCTCTCTCACCCGTCACATTTCTTCTTTCTGTGTCGGTGTGTACAATGTTTAGGAGAGGACCGAGTCATAGGGTGGCTGAGATGGTATTTTCTTCTGTCTGACTGGTAGGTAACGGTTGCAAATCCATCTTTTGAGAGTCCACTGCCTGCCCTAGAGGTCACTTTCCAAGGGTCAGACAAACTGGGTCCTCTCATCCTCTGGATTCTGCCGACTCTTCAGTCAGCTCTGCTCTGGTCCTCGATCCATTTGCCTCTTCTATCTCTTCTTCTCCAGAAGCCTGAGCGTAATACCTCCTTCCCTGAGTCCAGGGCTTTCCCCGACTTTTGAAATTCCAGTCTATTCATACCCTTTAACTTAGCCTTGCCGGGCGAAGGTGGCGCACGCCTTTAATCCCAGCACTCGGGAGGCAGAGGCAGGCGGATCTCTGTGAGTTTGAGACCAGCCTGGTCTACAGAGCTAGTTCCAGG
>NW_004949099.1:36334742-36339928 GCF_000317375.1 Microtus ochrogaster
CTACAGAGTTAGTTCCAGGACAGGCTCCAAAGCCACAGAGAAACCCTGTCTCGAAAAACCATAAAAAAAAAAAAACAAAAAAAAAACTTAGCCTTGGCTTCATTGCTTTGTCCAGCCAGCATGTATGTACCCTGGAGTCTATAGTAGCTTTCTGAGTTTAATAGACCTTTAAACTTATGTTTCTGTTGCTGTCTCTAAAATCCATTTGTTTTCTTGGGACAAACTACATTAGTTTATCAGATCAATAGTAGTCCTTAGGCAGAATTTAGATCAGTCGACCATTAAAAAAAAATGAAACACGGGGTCTGTAGTATCGTTTCAAAGTGGTTAAGAGTCATCTCTTCAAGTATTGTGCTTCTGACCTGGCTGATCGTCCTTGGCCCCGAGTCTTCTGGGAAGTTTATCCCCTGTAGGCGATGGGTAGCGATGGATAATGTCTACTTGCTGTCATTTTTGAGGATGCGACTTTATGCTGCCCTTAGCTTTGAATTCCAAACAGAGAGAAAGCATCAGGCAGTGTCTGACTGCTTCCTCCCTTTTCAGTGGGCGGGAATCTTAGGCCACCACAGGAAAGCTTCTTTCCCTTATCTAACCAGACTTCTCATGAAGTTCCCGGGAACAAACACACGGGACACAGTGTTGAAGAAGGACGGAAAGGGGCAGAACGAGGCCCGTTCTCCCCATGAGCAGACCCTGGGGCGCCCCTGCTTCCATTCACTTCCTCAGTCTCCTGACTTCGGGACAGGTTAGGGCAAAGCATCCTTTAGGTCCCTTAATCATGACCCTTGCAAGCACCCACGTGGCTAGGCAGAACCATCTGTAACTCCAGTTCCAGGGGTTCTAGCGTTCTCTTCTGGCCTCCTCAGACACTGCCTACATGAGGCGTACAGACATGCATGCAGTCAGAACATCCACACATATAAAATATAAATAATTTAAATTTTTGTAATAAAATTTTAATATAGAGAAAGAGTGGAAGGACATCTTGGTAACCAGTTACTAGTACCATAACTAATTACTAGTATTATAACTAATAACTAATTACTAGTACTATCCAAACTGAGTTCTCTTGCCGTTGCCTCTGCAAAATTGCCCTTCTCCATCTCTGTCCCCTTAGCTACAGAATACAGCAGGCTTCCTGCCGTTCTTCTAGGGGTGTGCCCAGCTTTCTAACTTCTGTGAACCCTCTGTATGTCAGTTATCATGTAGCCAGGTCCATTTTCCCCGCAACATGTCTTTGTTTATATTATTTTTATATGTATGTGGGTGTTATTTACTTATTTATTTATTTTAGATAGGCTCTCACTATGTAGCTCTAGCTGTCCGGAAACTGACTATTGCAGGCTTTGAACTCGGAGATCTGCCTGCCTTTGGAGTGCTGAAATTAAAGGCATGTGCCACCATGCCCAGCTACAAAAGCTCAAATTTACTCAATTCTACCTGGAATTTGCCCACTAGATTTGTCAACTAATTGGGTCAGATAGGAAGGACAGTCTGGGGAGGCCACTGATTGCACTTACTGGTTTCATTAGGAGCTCCTCGAGCTGGAACCCCTGAGAATCCATACTCATGCGAACAAGAGCCCCTAGAATTAGCCTTCAGGTTCCTGGTCAGGGATTCCATCCATGAAGCGGTCCAGAATTGTGGTGACCTCCTAAGCTGACACATAAACTGAATTTGCTCGTTGTGGCCAACAAAACACAAACACACGTTGCTTTTGACTGGCTAATCTTAGCATTGGGCTGATTATCTTGTAGAGCTCGGGATGGAATAGGGGAATAGAGTGAAAATACTTAAGACTATAAAAATGGCTTTGGAACCACGTTGTATTGAATTCTTGGCAGACTTTCTTTCCTTCAGGCTCTCATTATGATCTCATATCCTATAGTTACACTAAATATGAGGTTGGATTAGAGTCCCCAAGTGTGTGTTCAAGGGTTCAACTGATTTTATTAAACAAGTGCAAATGGCTTTCCTCTTTCTGCTGGTCCTTTATGGCCCCTGGATGTTAATTAGAGCTGGTGGTTCTTTCCTCCTGTCTCATCCATTATCCTCCAGCTGTCTTGGGCCAGACTCCAGGACAATTCCTGACTCTGTCGGTAGAGAAAAGCAATTGTTATTGTTGTCTAACCCATGGCTTCTCTCCTGATTCTTCTAATTGGCCATATGGCCATTTTCAAGTTGGGACCTCTCTATGGTGTGGCCCCTGTTATGCTCCACACCTTTGCAGGTGCCGTTTATCAAACATAAGCACATAGAATCCTAACCGCAAGCATTGCTTACTGCTCTGGGAATGGTCATGTCTTCAAATAAGTTTCAATTGGTCACCCTAATTAAAGATGCTAAATAAAGCTAATGTTCTTATATTAGAATTCCTTGGATGCATCTAAAGACAACAAAAAGATTTAAGCAAAAACGGAGTTTTACTAAAAGAGTATCAGGATACTACATGCAGCTAAAATGAGGTGAATTATAATCGAAGCAAATATGGACTATCACATGCTGTTTAAAATGCAGAGAAAGCAGCACACCTGCTTGTATGACAAAATATTCAAGAACACTGCTTTTTATAATGATTCACTTGGTCTAATAAATACACAGGTGTTGGAGGAAGCCGCTTGTTCGCTCCTGGCTGCCAAGACCATGAAATAATCACACAGAAGCTATATTATTTAAATCATTGCTTGGCCAATCACCTAAGCATATTGCTAGCTAGCTCTTCTATCTTTGGTTAAGCCATTTCTATTATTTTATATTTCACCATGAGGCTCGTGGTCTACCAGCAAGGTTCCAGCTGGTGGTTTGCATGTTTTTCCTCTGGCTGCTCCATGGCTGCTCTCTGACTCTGCCTTCTTTCTCCCAGCATTCAGTTTAGTTCCCCTTCCTCCCCCTCCCACCCCCACTCTATTCTGCCCTGCACAGACCCCAAACAGCTTTTTTATTAACTGATGGTATTCACAGCAGAGGGGAATCTCACATCACACAGGTGTGGGGGTGCACACCTGCAACCCAGTTCTCAGGAGATGGAAGCAGGAAGGTAAGAAGGGTCAAATGCATCCTCAGCTACAGAGGTCAGCCTTGGCTACATTAGACCTTGCCTCAAGCACACACACACAAGAAAGAAATACTAATAAGTGATCTGGCCTAGTGTTGCACATGTAATTTCAGCATCTGAGAAGTGGAAAACAATTAGACCAGCCTCTAATTGTTCAAAGCCAGCCTCTACTATGTAGTGAGTTCAAGACCATTCTAGGACGTGTGAGGTCTTGTCTTAGAAAGATTTGCCAGAAAAGGCCAAGAAGTAATTTCCTCTAGATTGTGATTCTCGGCCTTCCTAATGCTGGAATCCTTTAATACAGCTCCTCATATTGTGGTGGCCCCCAACCATAAAATTGTTTTCATTGTTACTTTATAACTGTAATTTTGCTACTGTTCTGAGTTGTATGTAAATATCTATGTTTTCCGATAGGTGGCCCCTGTGAAAGGGTCTTTGGACCCCAAAGGGTCATGACCCATGGAGTAAGAACCAGTGCTGTACAACAAGGTCAACAGAAGCTAGGAGCAGCAGTTTACTTTAATAAGGTCTCTCCTACTGAAAACTGTGTCTCCTTTAAGTACTAAAGGCATTCTGTAAGAAAACTTACCGCAGGGTGGTGAAGGTACACAACCTTTAATACCAGCTCTCAGAAGGCAGAGGCAGGCAGGTCTCTGTGAGTTCGAGGCCAGTCTGGTCTACAGAGAGAGTTCTAGGACAGCCAGGGCTTCACAGAGAAACTCTGTCTCAAAAAACAAAAATAAACAACCAAAAAAAGAAAAGAAGACTCACGGAGAAACAGTGGGGCTACAGTATAGAGAACATAGAGTTCCCTCCCCGACTCCTGTATTAAACTACAATTACTAAATGGTCCAGCAATTGTACTTTTGGGTGTTTATCCAATAAAGACATGTGTTCTTGGGGCTGGAGAGATGGCTCGGTGGTTAGGAGCACTAGCTGCTCTTCCTGAGGACCAGGGTTCAATTCTCAGCATCCACATGGCAGCTCACAACTGTCTGTAACTCTAGTTGCAGGGGATCCAACACCCTCACAGAGACATATATACAGGCAAAACACCAATGCAAACAAAATAAAAATTAGAGAAAGAGAGAGAGAGAGAGAGAGAGAGAGAGAGAGAGAGAGAGAGAGAGATCTGTTCTTAAGTTTATTGTGCATAGCTATGGAAACAACCTCCCTCCATTGACAGAAAACAAGTTTTGAATTAGCTGAGATATGATTAAGCTTTAACTAGATTTTGCTTTTTTTGGAGGCGGGGGGGGGGGGGGGGGACAGGGTTTCTCTGTGTAGTCCCGGCTGTCCTGGAACTCACTCGATAAACCAGGCTGGCCTTGAACTCAGAGATCTGCCTGTCTCTGCCTGGCAAACTATAACTAAACTTTTAGGAAAGGAGATGCTTGCTGGGCTATGGTGGTGGTGCAAGCTTCTAATCTCTGAATTCAGCAAGGCAGGGTCAGGCTGATCTGAGAGTTAGAGGTTAGGCTAGCCTAGTCTACATAGGGAGTTCCAGGCCAGCCAGGGCTATATAGTGAGACCCTGTATATATATAAAAAAATAACAAAAATCACACACAGACACATACACAGGAAACGCTGTGACATTGAACATGATAAACCTTAAGGATATGCTGTCAAATAAGCCAGATGCAAGAGGATAAACTCATGTGATCCCACTTGCACTACCCTGGAAGCAGAGAGAGATGGCTGCCAAGGCCGGGGTAGTGGTCAATGAACTGACAGGCTAGGAATGTGTGCACAGTTTTAGAAACCTGCTACACAACCTGTGCATATGGGCAACAATGTTACTACACACACAGAGGACCCATGGAGATTTCATCTTGTCCTAACACCAAATTACACACATAATTAAAAATTTTTGCCAGGCGGTGGTGGCGTATGCCTTTAATCCCAGCACTAAGGAGGCAGAGGCAGGTGGATCTCTGAGTTTGAGCATAGTCTGGTCTATAGAGTGAGTTCCAGGACAACCATGAATGTTACACAGAAAAACTTTGTCTTGAAAATCAATCAATCAATCAATCAATCAATCAATCTTTGTGTGTGTATGTGTGACACAGTGCTTGTGAAGGTCAGAAGTGCATGTCATCTGACTATGGATTGTGAAGGTCAGAAGTGCA
>NW_004949099.1:36340028-36373929 GCF_000317375.1 Microtus ochrogaster
TTGTGAAGGTCAGAAGTGCATGTCATCTGACTATGGATTGTGAAGGTCAGAAGTGCACGTCATCTGACTATGGATTGTGAAGGTCAGAAGTGCACGTCATCTGACTATGGATTGAGAGTTACAAGTGGTTGTAAACTACCAAATATGCCTGTTAGAAACAGAGCTCAGGTCCTCTGCAAAAGCAGCAATTGCTCTTAACCACCAAGTCAGTTTTTCCAACCCCTTTATTTAAAAGTCTTGACAAAATAAAAAAAGAAAAAGAATATGCCAGGAACGTTGGTGTACACCTTTAATCCCAGCACTTTGGAGGCAGATCTCTGTGAGTCTGAGGTCATCTTGGTCTATGGAACCAAGTTCAGATCAGTCTGAGATTCACAGTGAGTTTATTTATTCAAAAATAAAATAAATTATAAGAAATGTAGTTGGCTAGCTGGCGTTTAACTGCCATTTTTTGGATCTACTTCAGTACCCAAAGGCCAATTTGTTGGTTTACTCGGAGCCAGTACTTGCACAGAAGAGGGTAATATTAGGTCTCAGTTATAAAATACACAGAAAGTCTTTGCTTTAGTAAATCTAGTAAATTTGGGGTTTTATTTTTCATATCAGGAAAGAGAACCAGAAATGTATCCACCCCTGAGGCATAGCCAATATTTAGTTTTGTCCTGAGGACGGGTTATCTTTACATCATTGATATTCAAGTATGTCCCACAGAATATCCCTCAGTCATCTACAATTCTAGTCAACCACCTACAACCTACTGGCCTAAAAGTATTAACTGGAATATCCCATGCAGCCAACAGTTCCTAGGTTTTGTTATTATTTTTGGAACACTGAGGATGAAACCCAGACCCTTGTACATGCGAAGTGTGAGCTCTACCACAGAACTACACTCCGTTTCCTAAATTTTAAATTGTACACTTCTGTGTATCAAGACAAAAACTCGTGTTGTTCTGCTGCCCAACTCTAAGCAGCCACTTTCAGTGCATACCAATGCCGAGCATACTACTGTTTACTTGGGAGGTGGCTCTCTTGCTGACTAGCTGGCTGCTCCAACACCCAATGCTTGCGTCTCAGTAACCTTTATTTCACCTGATAATGGCCCAAAGCACAAGAATGATGTTGATGATGCAAGGAGGCAGGATGACACAGAACACCGAAAGACGAATTAACTCGGGAAAGACTAGAATACACAGGAATGGGACTGTGTGCTGTTTCATTAGTCTACTGCTCCTGGGACATTAAGCTCCTTGGATATCGGATTATGAAATCCAGTCTGTCTGTGATGTGTTAACTGTGTAAAACGAGTATGAGGTAGCTAACAAAAATGGAAACCCTGCTGAGTTGTGGTCTCTGTAGTTGTAAAGTCTACAAAGATATAGGGTTCTGCCATTCCTCTGTCTTTAGGAGGCCAGAGGTCAAGGGTCTTCCAGCAAAGACTCCCTATAAAATAGATGTGACTACACTTCCCATCACTTGCTATTAGGAAGCAAACACCACCTGGTGGATCACTCTACCTTAGAGAGGTGCCACAACCTACCCAGAAACGCTGCTTCAACATTTTATATTCAATGATTGGAAGACACTGCTAAATTTGAGTAGGCCTTACAAACCGAACTGTATGCAGCAAATCCTAAATGCACAAAAAAAGTCAGTAGTAATGACACAGGGAACTTCAAAAAACCCATGAAACCATAAGGGGCTCGCAAAATGTGCGAAGCAGGTCTGTGTGGTGTTAAGGAGTGGAACACAGTTGCCATGGGGTGGTACCACCTAGTCTCTTCAAAGGAGAGTGGATGGAACTAGCACATCTGGCTTACAACTTTTCTTTCACGGGTCAGACAAGGAATCCTACAGCCTACTAGTCAGGCTCCTACCCAGGCAGCACTACAGCAGCTCATGGGTAACCTGCTCAGACTAGAGGGCTCATGAAGTCTGCACACCAAAAGCTTTCCTGTCTACTGCTTTTGACAGGGTTTCTCTGTGGCTTTTGGAGCCTGTCCTGGAACTAGCTCTGTAGACCAGGCTGGTCTCGAACTCCCAGAGATCCGCCTGCCTCTGCCTCCCGAGTGCTGGGATTAAAGGCGTGCGCCACCATCGCCCGGCTCCCAGAGTTTCACTACCACTCTTACACCATGTATAAATGTCATAAACAAGCTGAGAGACGTTGGCACCTATCAGATGAGGCCTTGCTCTTGATCTATAGTCTTCCTGTGCAACTGGGGCTCACTAAAGGAAACTACCAAAAACAAAAAACAAGCAAAACCCTCCTGAACCTGTCAAAAGTCAATAGTGAAGGAGTTGACATTTACTGATTGTTTTATTAGTCTTCAGAACACTGAAGAGATTTGATGCCTTGTTGCTTTTTGCTTATCCTCAAGTATCTTATTATAAAGGGAGGCTTTCGATTTACTGATTCAGTTGGGCTAACTTCGTATCAACTCTTTATTCCTTTTTGACTGTGCTGTGCTACCAGGTCTCAAATGATGGGTCATTTCATAAGACATTCAACGTATTTATTCTTTAACAGGTATGTTTTCTTTCTACAAACAGGACTTTCACACCTCAAAAGTGTGGCAACCCCAGTCTCAGTCTAGTAAGATTACAGAATCTACATGAGAAATAACTTCAGGGCTGTGATATTGCTAGTTCTGGGATACTTCTCACTGGACTGCTAATTATGGCCTGCTACTTTAAGGTTCCACTGATGTGTATAGTTGGGTATGACAGCTAAACCTCCGGGCATGCCTGTGAAGGCTTTCTTAGATTGGTTAACTGAGGTGGGAAGCTCCTCTACCCTGTTCCCCCATGTAAATGCAGGCAGCACATTCCAACGGAGTCCTGGACTGAATAAAAAGCAAAAGGAACACCAGCGCTCTTGTATCTGCTTCCTGATGAGGATGCACCATCGAGAGCACATCCACCTTTATTGCTGTGACGAACTGCATCCCTTTGGACTGTAAGCCATTAACACAAACACCTTTGCTTGAACTGCTTTGGTTGGGAACCAGTACACAGGTGCCTCACTATCACAAACATTGTTTTTCCACAACAGGAAATTTGGTTTTTAGGAATACATTTATTTCAGTGGTAGAGTGCTTGCCAATATGGGCAAGACCCCATGTTGAATTTTTGGCAAATTAATCAGTAGTTTTGAATTAGTTGTCAATAATCAAATGCAGAAGAGTGACTGTTAAGTACTCAACAACAGGTGAAGCGATACACCATATCCTAGTAATCCTTACATATTAATCTAACAAAATTCATTTACTTTCTCTACTTCACAGAGAAGTGATGTATCCAAAGGCCTTGTTACCATTAATCGTTGGGATTGAAATCTGATGGGCTGGAGATGGCTCTGTAGTTAAGACCACTGACTGCTTTTCCAGAGGTCCTGAGTTCAATTCCCAGCACCCACATGGTAGCTCACAACTATCTGTAAGGCAATCTGGTATGTATGAAGACAGAGCACTCATGTACACAAATAATTTAAAAAAAAATTGAGATCAACCAACTGCCACAATTCAGCTTGTGTAGTGGCATTTCAACTGTATTTTTAAGCCAGTACCACACTGTTTTCATCACAGTAGCTCTGTAATAGAGTTTGAAGTCGGGGATGGTAATGCCTCCAGACAATCCTTTATTGTATAGGATAGTTTTGGCTATCCTGGGTTTTTTGTTTTTCCATATAAAGTTGATTATTGTCCTCTCAAGATTTGTGAAGAATTTTGATGGGACCTTGATGGGGATTGCATTGAATCTATAAATTGCCTTTGGTAGAATCGCCATTTTTACTATGTTGATCCTCCCAATCCAAGAGCAAGGGAGGTCCTTCTATTTTCTGGTATACTCCTCAATTTCTTTCTTCAATGCCTTAAAGTTCTTGTCAAATAGATATTTCACTTCTTTGGTTAGAGTTACCCCAAGATATTTTATGCTGTTTGAGGCTATCGTGAAAGGTGAAGCTTCTCTGATTTCCTTCTCTGCTTCTATATCTTTTGTGTATAAGAGGGCGACTGATTTTTTGGAGTTGATCTTGTATCCTGCCACATTACTAAAGGTGTTTATCAGCTGTAAAAGTTCTTTGGTGGAGTTTTGGGGGTCGCTTATGTATACTATCATATCATCTGCAAATAACGAAAGTTTCACTTCTTCCTTTCCATCAACTGTATTTTTAATAAAGACTGCCTGAAGATCTGAGAGTAAAACAGTCCCACTAGCCAGCCTTACAGACCAGGTTATGGTAATATGCTCCTTTAATCCCAGTAGCCACACTAGCTGCCTTAGAAACTGGGCGGTACATGCCTTTAATGATGGTAGTGCACACCTTTCATCCCAGAGATGATTGTAAAATGGGAGGAAACACTTCACAGAAACTCAGTTTCCTTTTCAGATTCCTAAGGGCAGAATCACCATTTTCAGACTGAGGTCAAGGTAAGAGTCAGTGGCTGGCTGTTATGCTTTTCGGATTTTCAGTATTGAAGGAAAGGGACTCAGGAGACCATCCAACACCATTCAAGCACATGCTTATGTGTCCAAAGGAGTACTCACTTCAGAATTAAAGAATGCAAGACTTCATTTGCAAAAGACAACTCATGGGAAAAACTCAGTTGAGTCTAGGATCCTGGACTAGGTGAATAATACATATGATGGCGTGGGTATACAAGCTGCTAAAAGAACACGACACTCCACGTGTTTCATTTCCATTCAGTGCTTTTATTTTAGAAAAAGAAACCACACTGATTCCAACAAGGTAGAACTACTGGTTTCTTATTTTGTGTTATTCTTCCATTGTAAAAAGCAAACTCAAATCTGTCTTCATCCAGAATACCACTGATTATTTCAAGAAAACCTGGGGAAAAACAAAATTCACTTAAATCAGATTTTATAGTCTCTATCACGGGGATAAGAGAAAAGAGAAAGGAAAGACAGGATGCCAATCAACATTACAATATATCACAAAACTTCAATTTTTGTTATTTCCATTCTTTAACTTGGTAATTCAAGTTAACAAAAATATGTACTCTATAACTTAGAAAATATTTAATGTTCATAAAATTTTAGTGAACACACCTATTACTATAAATAAATACAGGCTTCCTTCCCAAATTCTCTTGATTTTCTCCAGGAGAAATTATTCTAAATCCCTGAATACGTATATGGATCCGTACATAATACTGTCAACAGGCTGCACGTTGCAGTGTGCCTTTAATTTCAGCAAGTGGATGCTGAGGCAGGACAGCCTGCAAGACCCTGGTTCTTAAGCAACACAATGAATGACACGGAAGCTCACAAAACTAGAGGATACAAGCAGCACAGTACTACAGCTTTTGTTTTTCACTTTGCTTTTTTTCTTTCCTACAGTTTGTAACTTATTTTAAGCAAATTATCTAGCTGAGTATGTTTTCTCAGAGACTAAGATGTCCAGCAGGGTGGCTGGAGGGAGAGCTCCATGGTTAGGAGCACTGGCTGCTCTCCTAGAGGATGCAGGTTCAGTTCCCAGCACCCACACAGCAGCTCCAACTGTCTCTAACTCCAGTTCCAGGGGATCTCACACCCACACACAGACATACAAGGAGGCAAAAATCAATACACACAAAATAAAATTTAAAAATTGTCTTAAAAAAGATATCCAATAGGAATAACTTACATTTTTATAAAACAAATGCAACCGGCCTGGCGTTGGTGGCGCACGCCTTTAATCCCAGCACTCGGGAGGCAGAGGCAGGCCAAGCTGGCCTTCACAGTGAGTTCCACGACTGCCAGGGCTCGGTAGATATAGAGACCCTGTCACAAAACCAAGAAAAGCAGCAGGACAACACCGATAAGTAAGGATCTTGAGGCAACAGGGAAAACGAGAGGGGAAAGAGGAAAGAGCAGAGGTAGAGATGCAAACACTGAAATGAGGGATGAGAAAGAGGAAAGAAGAGCGGACAGGCATGTAGAGAGCCTCGGTCTCCCATGTGCGGGGTCTGAAGGCCTGTACCACCACCATTTGCCTTAAATATTACGTTCTTTATCTGCCCCTACAGCATTCTTACTAAAGGGGAGGTCTTAATTCCATAAACTAGTTTAAAAATAAAACCTACATTCAACATGCTTGCCATCATTAGGTCAGTGTTTCAATGTGCTGGGGATAATTTTACAAATTACAAAGTGCTAGTAATTTTTCAAAATAAAGACTGGTAACACATCAAGATTAAATTCAGCCTTAGTAGAGAATGACAGATGCTGTGTCCACATCCCACCACAGGACGTAGCAAGGTGCCTTCACAGCACTGCTGTGTGTCTAAGAACACATTCTGGCTGGAAATAACTTACCATTCAGAGTTAAGGAGGCAGCCATGCCAGTCCAGCTTCCATCTCTGCCTTCCCAGCTCCACTTGGTATGTCTGTCACCTGCTATCTTCTCCTATGCAGGGCTAATGTCAATGGCCACTCTCAAGAGTTCCTTTCTCTGCTGCCACCTACCCGTTTATCTCTCTGCTGCAGCAGAAGGGCATATAGAAAAAGGCCTTGCTTATTGTTCAAATTAAGCAAACGCTTTAACATTTCATATTTTCACATGTGGATCAACATTTCCATATCTTGCCCATCCCACCTCATTAATCAGGAAAAAACCCAATCCTAGTAAATCAAATAATGTACAATCAATGTTCATGCTAAGCTAGGAAAATTAAAAAGTAGGAAGAAAGGAAGAGGAACGATTATACACTCAGTCATTATCTCACAAGAGCCACGCTCTGTTCTGTTATTTTCCTTCCAGATGCATCCCTATAAGCTATAAATAAATACATGATTTAAATGTTAACTAGGTAGTCTACAGTTCCGACAAATTCCAAATCCAGAAACTACCCAAAGAACCACAGAAGACACATCAATATAAAGCCTTTAAAGTAATTCTAGAAACTAAGGGTATTAGGTGCTTTACCTGCTTGAGATTTCAATGTTCTGGACTGCTTATTGCCCAATGGCTCTGAATAAAATAAAACACGAACACATACGCCACCTACATTTAAAATAGGGTAGCATTTGTATGCCCATAAGCATTGGGTATTTCGCTTTGTAAAAGTTAATAATCATTAAGTCCCTTAGAAAGGACTGCCCATGAATGTACATTTCCTTAAACTAATACATACATAGAAAAATTAAGGGGAAGGGAAAGAATGACAAAATAGTATTTATAAGAGAATTGGGAATTAACATAGCATAATGTCTAATGTTTTCTAAAAATCTATGACTCACTTCTATTATTCTTTGTCACTGGAGCCTACAGTTGAAATTTGATATTAGACACTAAGGAACTATATCCAAGAACAACTAGCAATAATAATGGCTTATTTTTTCCACCCTCCCATTACCTTCACCCCAAATAAATGTATGTACAGACTTCCAACTTAAACAATAAACACTGACACAAGCACCAAAAGTCTGGTCAACAGCAGCACTGTAATGACATGGCTTCTACGTTCTCATTCCTTCCCCCATCTCAAACCCCACCCTTTTGACCTCTGCATATGGGATGAGCCTGAGCAGGAGGAAGTTGGTGATGTCAGGACTGCGCCGTTCCCACGGATGCTCCTAGAGGCCTGCTGTGCTTCTGGGAACTGAGGCACAGGGATGTCTGTCTGACTGAAACCTAAAACAACAACAGTTCACCCCACCCCTCATGTCCCCCCAACCCCAAATAGCAGCCAAGTAAATATACTATATAAGGTCTACCTAGTAAGTTTGAGTACGATAAAATCAAGATTCCTTACAAGTCAGCAGTATCTAATGGGGCATCAGAATGGAGGTTGTTTAACCTCTCCACACCCCGTGCAATGCAAACATTCTATTGTGGCCATGCTCATAGGCCAGAGAACAAAAAAGTCTGAGAGTCCTCCTCAGAACACCTCATAACATCCCTACGGGAGTGCAGCTGGGATTCCTGGACAAGTAAATTTCAGTTCAGTTCAAGATGCCAGAGGATGTCCCTGTATCATGTGTCAACCGAAGCACAGAACAGACTAATGATTTATTACATGCCTCTCTAGTTGGAGAGAGCACTGAGGCCAGGGTTTCTTATTCACTAACCAGTGGTCTGCTGAATGTATACATTCTTTGTGGAGGGCAATACAAGCTATCAGATAAAATTATGCAAACATAGGGATGGTGCTGGCTACTGTCTCTGAAACCCTTTAATAAAGAGAGATTAATATGCCCCAATGTAAACTAGGAAACTAGCTTTCAGAGTGAAACACTAGAAAGGGCAGGAAAGGAGAAGACAGTAAGCAAACTATGATAGTTAAGGAAAGAGCTGACTCACAGAAGACTACCAAATTGTAACAAACTGTATTTCCATTCTGCCACTAACTTTCTTTTATGACCTTGGCTAATCTGGTCAACCATGCTGTGCTTTAGAAATACTACTCCCCTATGTGTTCAAACCTACAATGTATACTCTTTAGAATAAGATAATCTTCAGCTACTTACATATTATCTGTTAGGGTTATTGTATCAGAAAGGCTACCGTGACCACTTCGAAAGTGACTAAAATGCTCTATTGGTTTCACAAGCCCCTTGCACGTCACGAAGGCCAACTCAACACTGCAGTGTACTTTAAACCATATATATAAACCTAGAACCTAATTTACTTTACACAACTCTAGTTTTCCATACCTGTCAACTCCTAATTGATGTCTTTAAATTGTGAGCTCACTGTGTATTCGGAACACCAACCCCTGAAAAAGCTTAAGCCAGAGTAGGACAAAGGAAGAGACAAACAAACCCACAACAAAACAAAGCCAAAGTCACTCTGAAAACTTAATTATAGACATATATGCAAGGAATGGAGTATCTAAACGGCTAAATGAAATCCCAAATGTTGAGTTCATCCCAATCGATTCAAACTTTATCCCAAGCTCTTCTTTAAATTACTTGCTATTATATTTATGTTTTATTTGTAAAAACCAAGTTATGATAAACTTATGTTTGCCTTTAAAGTGTAACAGAAAGAAAACTTAACAAAGTAAAATGTTAGCCTTCTGATGGAAATAAAGGAGACTCCAATTACCTGCTAGCAGGCTGGGCTGTGGCTGGTCCAAGCCGCTGCACTGAGTGCCCACTGCAGAGCTGCATTATTGGGGGAGGGGAAGTTTAGAAGGGCACTGACCCCAAAGCTCTCAAAACTCCTCACTCAGCATCAGGAAGGGGGAGAAGGAAAGTGTTTCTCTGAGTATTGTTTGTTTGTTTGTATTTGTATATTTTGGCTCCTGAAAAGGCTGGCAAAGAACAGTAACAGTGCAAGCAATTAGAATATTTCTTCAAGAACAATTTAAAAATGTAAAACATTAAGGAATCTTTAAAAATCAAACTTTTTTAACATTGAAAAAAATTTCACTAGAGTTAGGCAGCCACCCCAGGAGGCATGGCAAAGTACACTGGGATAAAGGAAATAAAATACCACACAAACCCAAAACGAAATGAAAACATTTCAAATCTAATCTGGAAGACTAGATGATTCCAACAGCAGACTTCTGTCCATCATTAAAACATTCAAAATCCAAGGTACCTAGATTATATTTTAAGTGAAACTTTTTTAAGAAACAAAAGAAAGCAGTGAACCTGGTTATAAATCCTGTGATATATTACATTTTTTTAAATCCTTGCACAAAAGTAAATTTTAAATAAACCAAAACAAACAGACAAACAAACAGCAGCAGAGGTTACCTGTCTGAGCACCTACATTTTCTTAGGAGGGGATCGTGTCTCACCAGCCAAATAGCCCATAAACCTTCTCAAAAACAGCGAACCAGGAGAAAAATATAACACAAGATTTGATTTCACAATGTCTCTAACACCCCCATCCCCAAGCTGGGGGTTCACTGAGATTTGCTTTTCCATTGTTTTCCTTCTTGAGAAAAAAGATGATTGGTAGTCAGTGGCCTTTTCCAATGCCTTCAGTGCTTTCTCTTAAAGTCTGATAAAGTGCTTGATGAAAGCAAGTCTCTTGGATTTGTTTCTAGCGTTCCAGGGTAGTTTCTTATTGATAGCATAAAGAAGGATTTCAAAGTCCACTGGAGAAATGCCAGCAGAAATGACCAATTATAAGTATCAAGACAAAAAATACTTATTAGAAATTTTAAATGGTATAGTTCGTATGTATAGATCTATTGAGTCCAAATTTCATCATAGATAACATAAAAACAGAATTATTAAAAATACAACAATTACAATTTTAACATACCAAAAACTTACAGTAATTCAGATTTTTGACATTACAGATTTAATAAATACATTTTATCTCATAGATGAAGATTATACAAGAGTTATGAAAACAATTACAAGAATAAATCAACTATCACTTCAGAATGGTATGTTCTTATCTTTACCTGTTGTGTTCATTCTACTATGTGAGTGTTGGTACCCAGAGGATGGTTGGTGAAGAACTGCATTTTTCGACACTATGGATGATGCCCAGTGGCTGCGTCAACAGGGAGTGGAACTACCAGTGAAAACTGG
The DNA here is from genome assembly GCF_000317375.1 of Microtus ochrogaster. Taxonomy (NCBI): domain Eukaryota; kingdom Metazoa; phylum Chordata; class Mammalia; order Rodentia; family Cricetidae; genus Microtus; species Microtus ochrogaster. The sequence goes on from NW_004949099.1 coordinate 36,350,529, forward strand.
CAAATAGTGCTTGGTTTAAAATAGATTAACTATATTTTTTCTGTTTCTTTATCCCACCATGGATTTACATGTATATCATAATGTATGTGGCAACCAGATAATCTATTTTAGGATCTGATTACACAACTGTTCATATATTTCTCTGTACCAAATAGTATGAGCCCTCTAAAATATGATCATTCAGCAAAGTACCAAGTACTTTTATTCTGTTAGTGAATCAGAGGTACTTATGGCTCCCAATGACCCTGTGCAAATCACATGGTGCAGAGGCAATGAGAGTATCCTAAGATAAAGTAGAACTCATTATGTGTCTTTTCTGAGATGAAATTAGAGGTCACAGAATACAGGTACTATTCTATTTCAACAATCAACCTTTCACTCATTTTAATATTATTTAATTCTATGGGGATAAACCAAGTTTCATTACATTCCTTTTTAAAATGGGAGAAAACTGTACAGTTAATCGTGATCAAACCTGTTAGAGCTGGATAAAACTCATGTTTTATTATCACCTTCGAGTCTCTAAGTAGTGTCCAAGAAATTATGACAAGGTCCATCTGAAAGGAAGCAGCACTGGAGAGGCAAGAAAAGCTTGGGGAAGCTGCAGAGAATTTGTAGGGAGATGGAGCTTGCTTTTTAAAAAGTATGATGAACCTGTAGCATCTCCATTTCTTAACACATCTTCCAGACTCAATCACTGGATTAGCTTTATCCTTGTCTTAAAGGCTCAAATTATATGCAGATTGGGGGGCTTTCACCAGTTCAGAAAAGGAATATAGAGTGGTCAGTACTGAAGGCTTAAGAATAGGGCTCTGAGACTCAACACGTTAAATAAACCTCAATTAAACAACCACTTTACCTCCCTCCAAATCTTAAGTGTATAAAGAGAAAATGCACAACCATAACATTAAGAAAAGTGTGTAGCCTTGGAATAAAACATACGCCAGTCTACAAATAAAAACAAACACACACACACACACACACACACACACACAACCTAAGAAACATCTACTTTCCTATTGTCTTTAGGGGAGTATCTCTACACTATCAGTGTCTAAAGCAATTCAATTGTTTTCTCTGTTTTACGGAAAAACTGTTTTCCATCATGCCATTCTCTAGAATCTATTCTTTCTGTTTGATGTAAACAACAATAACAAAAAAAAACACATACACTTGCATGCAACATATATATAAACCCTCCTAAAATGTGAAAAATGCAAATATAAATAAATAGCATTAAGAATTCATTTCAGTTTTACACCTAATGACATTTACTTGCCTCCCGGAAATGATGTCCCTGTACTTATCCTTTAAATGTTCAGTTCATCAAGACAAAAGTGGGCAGGGAGACTTTTAAATGTGTATGTTGAGTCAGTGTCTCCTTAACCAAAAAAGTAGCATTTTGTTTACTTTGGCCATGGTTAAAGATGAAGTCATAGAGCAAGGGATGTTACCAGCATGTATTAAAAATGCAACATTAACAGATCATATATCTTTCAAAAAAGACTAAAACACTAACAAATACAAGTCAATGCACAAACTTTAACTAGTGTAACTTTATCTACATTGAGTGTTACTTTGTATACCAGACATTGCAATACTGTTCATTTCCTTTTCATCATGCAAACATGCCAATTTTGTTAATAAAAATCTTTATTGGAATATAATCACATTACCCTCCCACCCAAATTAAGGGGGAAAAAAACAAGGACGAACATGAAAATAAGAAATCCCGGTCAGAGTCCCTTAAGAGTCCATAAACAACTATGTGCATTTAAATGCTAGCTCAGAGAAACGGCAGAATTTTCAGATTGTTACTAAAACATTTCTGTATTTTAAGCAGATGTTTCTTCTTTTTCAAATCTTGAAACTGTGTGAAGTCATGCTACTAGTACTTGAATCAAAACCATTCTACATAAAAACAAAAGCAAGAGACCATGGAAAAAGAAACCTTCATGTTCCTCATGGCCCAAGAGCAGGGTTTTAGTAACTGAGACGGTTAGCAAGAGAGCCTGCCATTTCTCTGCATATCACCTATTCTTCCTCTCTGTAGAATCTGTAAGTCAGGTAAGTATCCTATAGAGGTCTCATCTATTTTCCCTTCTTCTAACCAATCTTGCTATACATTTCTCTCAACCTCCTGAGCATTCTCCATGAACAGCATTGCAAGTTGGTTAAAGGGGGAAGGGGATGGGGTGAGGGAAGACAGTTTTACAAGGGTTTTATTGGTTAATTATTTACTGGTGGAGTCACTCCACCAGGAGTTTGATTTCATTGGCTAGCAGCTGGTTCATGTTGAACAGCCCCCCTGGGAGCTTGGTGAGCAGCTCTCGCTCGGTGGTGCTTTCAGGGTCACTATCGACAGAGCTGGAACTTGCGCTCATGTTGTCGACAGCAGTGCTGGCAGGGGGACCGAGCTCCGGCTCACTGGTCTCACTGGCCGTGGACACCACAGAGAGCAGGGACATGCGCCGGGTGAGCCGGCCAGCGGGCAGAAGGGAGGCAGCATAGTCTGCTATGATACCAGCTACATCTAGATTACAAGCCTTATCAAAGGCGATGAAACCTACATTTGCATTGGCCTCGCAGACACAGAAGGAGCCGTTATCTTTCATCAATAGGTCAATGCCACAGACATCCATCCCCAGGATATTAGACACCTGGATAGCGAGCTGCTTCCCTTGTTCACTCAATGAGCACATCATCCCCACACCACCTGGCAGATAAGAGGGGAGAGTTAGCAACTCTTCTAAGTGGTTAATGAAACAATGAAACATGCTAGTAGTGTGAAACTGGTTTCATTTTGTCCTATTAAGACTAAATCATAATTCTTTAGTTCAGACCCTCACACTCAGTATCCCTTGCTTCAGTCCCCAGAGTGCTAGCACTATCGTCATCCACTACTACCACAGGCTTAAATTAAGTTTTTAAATATGCCAGATTAAAGAAAAGTGAGAAAGAACTTCCACAGGGAAGTCTTAGACATTAAACTTTTCTATCTATCCTGCCTGTAAATGGACCAAACAGTGTCCCTCAACACCACAAGGGTTGAGAACTTCCCATCTCCACCAGACACCAAAACCTACAAACAGTCACAAGCCCTCAAGAGTTTTAGTGCCTACAACCTGCTGCATACTTTAGATCAGCTCTATAGTACAACACCTAATACAATGGAAACACCCAAGAGTTGTTACAACGTTACTGCTTAGGAACAATAGTATATGTTCAATACAGATGCAACCATTGTAGGCTCAACTTCCCTGTCCATAAACTCAGTTCAAAGGACCCCCAGAAAGTGCCAGGGAAAGGATGACCCTAGGGGACTCAAGTGGAGAAGGCCTGAGTATTACTTGATTCCTGCTGATGTAGCAGTGTCGGCTTCTACAGAGTTTCTTTCAGGAACCTTTAGGAAGCAACACACACTGAGCTCTAACCACCAACTCTGGATTGTTTGGCTGTTTCAGTATTTTAAGTCCTCAGTTAAACCATTTGAGTCCACAAATGGAAGATTATGTTAAAATGTTGTATAAATATAATTAGACCATCTGATTTTTTAAAAAAAATAATTTACTTAATTTTTATTTCATGCCCATTTTGTTTTACCTTCATGTAGGCCTCTGTGAAGGTGTTGGATTCCCTGAAACTGGAGTTACAGGCAGTTATGAGCTGCCATGTGGGTGCTGGGAATGAACTCAGGTTCTCTGGGAGAACAGTCAATACTCTTAACCACTGAACCATCTCTCCAGTCCACCAGCTCATTTTATATATAACAAGGGGAGAAGCCCAGCGAAATTGTGAGTTTGAGGCAGTCTAGTATATAGAGCAAGTTCCAGGCTAGTCAAGGCTACATAGTGAGACACTGTCTTAAAAGTTAATTTAATACATCCATAAAATAGGAATAAAAAATGTGGTGCATACTGGGAATATGGCAACTCAAATAAGGCGCTCTTTCTCTATGGGTTCTATTCTGAGTTCTCAGATTACTAATCCAATATAGGTAAGGCTTGAGCTTTGCTAGTACAGAGTGAGAGTAAGAAGACATCATGGCATCTTCACTTGGAGCCTGGCTTCAAGAAGACTAGAAAGCACAGAAGCCTGACAAGACTTTGAACATCCATAGGAATGTCATGCATAACGGCCAAAGTAGACAGACCAATGAAGCTAAGTCCTTACTACCCACAGGTTGGGAAGATAAGAAGAGTCCAGGAACCAGTACCGTTTCCCATCCCCTGGAGGACTAAAGCAATAAGAAATGCTCCAAAAAACAACAAATTTGAGTAAGCCCAGGACAAGATAAATAATAGAAGAAAGAACACTCTGAAGAAATTCAACTTCATCAACAACAACAAAAAAGTTGTGGGGCTTTTTGTTTTTCAAAACAGGGTTTCCCTGTGAAGTTCTGACTGTCCTGGAACTCTCAGATGAGGCTCGCCACAAACTCAGAGATCCACCTGTCTCTGGAGAGCTGGGATTAAAGGCTTGCACCACTACTGCCCAGCCAAAAAGATTTTCTGAAACCGAAACAAAATGATTAGCAACTCAACATTCAACCAAGGAAATGAGGACAGTACAGTTGTTTTACCATCAGCACAGTGTCTGAACCTGAATCCACTGCTGTTTCAGGTAGTAACTGTGTCACTTTTACGTCTCAACAGATCTGCCTCCTGCCGATGCAATCAAATGTAGTTTTAACTAAACCTCTACTGTTCTATTTATCAGTAAGACCCAGGAGTCAGAGGCTGGGGTGAAAACCTGCTAGCTCAGAGGTTGAGAATCAACTAACTGAATTCCTTTTTTGCTGGTATCTCAGAAAGAGAGGATCTTTCTACTCTGCCCACACCAAAGACCACCCTACTCAAAGTCCCTCCCTACTATTTCTGTGCATCTCTCCATCTTCCATTCCCTGACTCTGATTGCTGTCAACTAGTTACTAACTCTTCTTCATGACCCCCAAGGCTGATTTTATTTTACTAATACAAATGCTCACAGTATGATTGAACATTGCTGTGAGATAATGCTTTTTTGTAAAGATTTATTACTCGTATTGGTTTAATAAAATGCTAATTGGCCAGTAGCCAGGGAGGAAGTATAGGCAAGGCAACTAGACTAAGAGAATTCTGAGACCAATGAGAGAGATGCAGCTGCCAGCCAGTCACCGAGAAAACAAAACATGTAGAAAATGAGGTAATGCCAAGGTCATGTGGGAATACATAGATTAATAGAAGTGAGTTAATTTAAGACATAAGAACTAATTAGTAATAAGCCTGAGCTAATAGGCCAAACAGTTTAAAATTAATATAAGCCTCTGTGTGTTTCTTCGGGACTGAACGGCTGCTGGCCTGGGCAGGACAAAAACTTTCTACAGAATATCCCACAACGTACAGTCATTTATGAAAGTTCAAAGAAGCAAGTGTGGTGAAAAGATAGCTGAGTGGCTAAGGCAGGAGAAGAGTTCAGGATCAGTCTAAGACACACAGTGAGTTCAAGGCCAGCCTGGGCTACCCATCAAGACCCTGTCCCTGTCTCAAAACAGAACAACAAAAAACAAACAACAAAAAGAAAAGCAGAAATAATCAAATATAGAGAATATTTTTAAAGCACAGACAAAAAACTTAAAATGAAATCATAGAACAAAGTAGGAAATCTGGAAATTGAATCAGAAAATAAATCTTCCAGAAGGAAATAAGTAGATGGAGAAGAGGAAATAATAAAGAGAGAAATGAAAAGGGGACATTGGAGAGATGGCTCAGCAGTTGGGAGCACTTATAGATAACCCAGATTTGACTCCCAGCACCCACATGGTAGCTCACAACTGCAATTGCATTTCCAGGGGATTCAATACACTTTTCAGGTCTCTGTGGGCACATGGTGCATAGTCAAACATATTTATATAGAGAGAGAGAGACAGAGACAGAGAGAGAAAGACAGAGAAAGCGTGCCAGGTGGTAGTGATGCAACATTTAATCCCAGCACTCAGAAGGCAGAGACAGATGAATCTCTGAGAGTTAAGCCCAGCCTGGTCTATAGAATGAGTTCCAGGGCTACACTGTGTAGGTGGGGCTACACAGAAAAACCTTGTCTCAAAAAACCAAATGAAACCAACAATAAAAACCACTTTATAACAAAAAAAAAAAGAGAGAGAGAGATTTTCTAGAACTTGTAGATAGTTTACTAAAACTCAAGTTAACAGTGGGAATGGTAGCCACATGTGGGATCATGTGCCTTTAATCCTAACACTGGAGATGTGGCAAGGCCCACTTTGATGGCTCAGTACTTTAAAGCACTTAGTGCAGAGGCACTAAGGTAACAAGGGAACCAATGGAAGAAAAAAGAGGCAGGCAAGGAAAGCAAAAGTGGCTGTGCATGAGTAATATACATACAAGCATGAAAATCTTCAACAGAAATGAAAAAAATTGTTATCACAAAAAATAAAGTCAATTCATTAATTGGTGAAATCTGATTCAATAAAAAGACAACTAACAGTGATGGTAGGACTACAGTGGAAAGCACAGTCACGCTACATACCAACACAAAGACGCTATATTGTCTTTACCTAGAGAGCAATTGCTTTGCATCCTTCCATCTGTCGAACAACGTAACATGGTGCCAACGACACGGCCTCCCACAACAATGACTCGTACATCCTTTCCATGAGACTCTTTAATGTATTTCTGAAATAGATATGGAGCTTCATGCCGAATAAGATGGCTTAGATCAGCTAAATGGTGTTTATCTCGTGCCAAAAAAACAGCTTTACCTAGGATTTAAAAAGAATAAAAATATACAATATATGTAAGTCATAAAACTGTGGATAGTGATAAATATACATTCATGGGTCCCAATAATTTCAGAACTAATTATATTTGTATTTTTTTAGATTATTCTTTGCTGTAACTAAATACAAAATGATTTAATTATGATTAGTAAGATAATATGAATCTTTATGCTAAGAAATAAGTTCACAGGTTTCTTGTACACCATTAAAGACAGACAAGAATTATGGGCTAATTTAAATTGTAAGCCCTAGTTAATAATAATCCTGAGCTAACAGGCCACACAATTTATATAGAAACCTCTGTGTGTTTCTTTGGGACTGAATGGCTGCAGGACCAGGCAGGACAGAAACTTCCATCTACACTTGAAGAGTCAAAGTTCAGCCAACTAGGTTTCCTAGAAAGATATATTTTAAGATTTAAAATGCTTTTAATGTCACTGTGCCTTGGAGAGTGTCGAATGAGTTCATATTTAAAAAATGAAGGGAATATGTATCGCTCAAGTAAAACACTAACTTGAGATTTAGTCATGCATGTAAAATCTCTACCATAACCTCGAACCAGAAAGAAATCTCACCAAAGTGAACTTGTAGAAATCCAGAAGTTTGTGATCCCAAACATTTGTTAGTTGTTCTTCAATTGTTATTTCTAAAAGCGATTTCAAAAGTATGTAGCGTATCAAATTACATACCTCTATGACCTCGTGTGTTCTTCACTACCATTGGAAACTCCAGGACTTCTGCTTCATCAATCATTTTAGCAAAGTCTTCATGGCCACCTGGTTTGAGAAAAAAATAAATATAAGACTAAGTATGCTGGGATCAACTTTAAGCACAAGACAAGGGAGGTGAAGAAAAGGACTGACGGCCAGTAAGTCAAACTGAGCATCCCTTAAAAACAGCACCTTTGGGAGCTAGAGATGGCTCAGAGATTAAAAGCACTGGCTACTCTTCATGATGACCTAGTTCGATTCTCAGCACCCACACGGCAGTTCTCAGTTGTTCAAAACTCCAGCTGCAGAGGACCCATTTCTGATCTCCACTGGTATCACTCACCTGGTACAGAGACATATATTCAGATAAAACACTCACACACATAAAATACCGTATATGTGAGAGAGATTATCTGCACCTATTATCTTCATGTGTTTTCCTCTACTGATTACATGGTTTCAGGTCTCACTAAGATTCTAACCATTTCTGAAATTACTTTCCTGCTCTCTTTGTCTCTCCTGAAGAGGTAACTTCTGCTTTCTCTCCCCCTCCCCACTCTCTCTCTCTCTGCTTCTCTCTCTCTTCTTCCCCCTTTCCTTTTCACTCCATAACCCACTAAATAAACTCTATACCCCCCCAACCCTGCAAAAGAAATGATTTTTCTGCGGGGTGAGACATAGGGATTTAGTAGTTTTTACTTGTAACTATCTAGATTTCCCAGAATGCAATAGTCTGTTTTCTGTGATGCATGTTTTTGGCCATTCTTTCTGCTGACAATCAGATGGCTGTAGCTACATGAGTCCTCTTAATATTCCATGAACACATCTGTTTTAGTGTGCTTCTGTTTGTAGGACCAGGAATTTAACCCACAGTTTCATACATGCTAAGCATGCACAGACGACCACTGGGCTGTATCTCCAGACCTCTTTTTATTGTTCACTCTAGACAGAGTTTCAACTAAGGTGCCCAAGCTGGCCTGAATTCACTGTGCAGGCCAAGCTGTGCTTCAGCATGTGCTTCCTCTGCCTCCCTCCTACACAGCTGGGGTTACTGCCCTGTACTACTAGGTCCAGCATGGTTTTGCTTTGTTTTTGGTTATTTGAGACAGAATTTCTCCGTGTGGCCCTGAATGCCCTGGAACATGCTATGTAGACCAGACTGTCCTCAATCTGAGATCTGTCTGTCTCTGACTCCCAAATGCTGGGATTAAGGATACATGCCACCGAGCTGGAGAGATGGCTCAGAGGTTGAGAGCACTGGCTGCTCTTCCAGAGGTCCTGAGTTCAATTCCCAACAACTACATGGTGGCTCACAACCATCTATAGTAAGATCTAGTGCCCTCTTCCGGCCTGCAAGTATACATGCAAGCAGAACACTGTATATATAATAAATAAAGATTTATTAAAAAAAAAAAGGATACATGCCACCAACGCCTGGCTAATCTTACTTGCTTCTGTTTTCACTGCTCAGAAAAAAAAAAAAAAAAAGGAGCAGCAAGATGAAAAAATGGTCTATAATTAAAAAAGAATCAACATGATAGAAACTTAAGCCAGGAAAAGGCTTGGGGACATCAGTATAATATGAATATTTGCAATTTACAGAAATTAAGATTATTCACTTATAAAATCTTAATCCCTCATCACTGAAGGTACAGTTTACTGGCTAGTGAGCCCGTTACTCCTTCCAAAGTTAAAACCCCAAGAGCATTAGGAAGCCAATCTTTAAGGGATTCACACCAATTTTGTCCTGTGTAAATACTAAAAGCAGGCAGTAATTATATCAACGCATGTACATGGGGTTCAGTCTTTTATAGGAAGACAAATGCATTTTAAAACCTCATAAAATTTCTAAGCATTCTACTGAACATTATTTGTAGAAAGCTGGATGTAGTGGCACAATCCTGTAATTCTAAGCACCAGAGAGGCAGAGGCTAGAGGATTTGAGGAAAGCCTGTTCTACATAGCAAGTTCAGAACAAAAATCAAAAAAGAAAAGAACATTTTTCAACTGGAAGGGCAGAAAATTAGATAATATTTATAGCAGTGTTACTCTTAATGACATGTTTACTATTGGCAAGTGATCAAGTAAAAGGATTAGAAACTTTTTAAGTTTTATTATGCTGTATAATTTTCACTTTAATATTAATCACATCAAACTGACTTAAAATGATCCTTTCTCAGAGAACAGTTAAGTGCTACTTTAAAGCATAATGCCCATCTTCTTTAATAAATCATTTTCTTAAATAGTATATTAAGTTATGAAATGGTAACAAAGACAAGACATTAAATAGAAATACCAAACAGATTTCTTTTACCTCAAACCTAAGGGCTGTGGGCTAATTTCTGGCCTATTACAATGAGGTTTCATTGGAACAGAGATATACTTGTTTAAATATCAGTTAGCATTTGTTATTTATTCTGTAAGTTAAATATGGACTAATGATGCAGCATTAGCATATGTATACATCAGAAGGATGCTAGGCGTCTTGCTAGAAAGGGCCTTATTCCCTGAGACAGGGTCTCTCCCTCAAAGCGTAGCTGATAACCAGCAACCCCCAGTGATCTTTCTGTCCACCATCCACAGCACAGTGGTTATAGGACATGTGGCCATACCCATCTTTACATGAGTGCAGATCTCAACTCAGGAAGGGTCTCGTGTCTGTGAAGCAAGCACTCTTTCCTGCTGAGCCATCTCTAGCCACCCTCCCCCCCACACACACATTATACATTCTCTTTTGTGATCTCACCGTAAGAAAAAGTGTCTGGCAGAGGTACACCATGGCCAGCTAACTCTTGAAATGTCCAGAATTTATTAACACAGTTCAGGATAGCTTGAGGTCGGTTCATCAGTCGGCACCCCATCTTCTCTAGATGGCGCAAAACAGTGATATCGCTATCACTCTGCACCCATGGGGTTGGAACTCTCACTACCACCACCTGTGGGTAGGCAGAGATGAGCTCTCCATTGATCCGTAGACCTAAAAAACAGAACAGCAAAGCTAAAACCACAGGAAAAGTATGCAATAAAATTAGAGATGGTGGCTCAATCCTGTAATCTTATCACTCACGAGACTGAAGCAGGAGAATCTCCAGGAGTTCAAGGCCAGGACTAGAGAGTGAGATCCTGGTTTTTCTTTGTAAGTTCTTTATAATTTAAAAAAATAATATTCAATCACAGGAGAGGGGATCGAGAGATGTTAAGATCAAGGTGTTTGCTGTGAAATTGTGTCTCCTATTCAATGTCAGAAGCTACACCCATTAAGTTTCACCAACATGACTGTCTAAACATGAGCTGAATAAGGACAATAGCAACAGACATGCTAATGTGGACAGGAGAAAGCCCTGGAGGCCTCAACCCTAAACAACACCTACAGGCAACTAAAGAATTGAGAGCCAGGGCAAAGTCTTCCCCAGGAAGAACACACTAATTTCCCAATACCAATGGTCAGCACTAAAAACACGTGTAAGTAACATTATAGACTGAGCAGGTTGTATTTTGTGTATGTAGGAATATGCATGTATATATACATATATTCATGTGCCAATAATTAATGAAGGACATAAATCTGAAAGATCAAGGAAAGATATGAGGGTTTGGAAGGAGAAATTAGAAGGAATAATGTAATTATAGTATAATCTTATATTTAAATAGTATTTTTAAATGCAAAAAAGTAATAATATAAAGGAACAATAAAATACCAAAGCAAGCCAGGCGGTGGTGATACCTTTAATCCTAGCACTTGGGAGGCAGAGGTCAATCTGAGTTTGAGGGCAGCCTGGTCTACAGAGTTCGTTCCAGGACTACCAGATGACACAGAGAAACCTTGCACAAATAAATAAAAATAAAATACAAAAGCTTAGATCTCAAAATCAAATGCACTGTGTTGTTAATATTGGATTGGGATAGACATTTTTCTCTTTAAAAAGAGAAAAATTCTGGCCGGGCGGTGGTGGCGCACGCCTTTAATCCCAGCACTCGGGAGGCAGAGGCAGGCGGATCTCTGTGAGTTCGAGACCAGCCTGGTCTACAGAGCTAGTTCCAGGACAGGCTCCAAAACCACAGAGAAACCCTGTCTCAAAAAACCAGAAAAAAAAAAAAAGAGAAAAATTCTAACTGACTTAGTAACTAAGTTATTCACGCCAGAATAATAACTGTTATTTAAAAAGATGGCATAATATATTTACAATCAGAAATGAAAAGTAAAAATATACATATATATTTATATAATGTATTAAGGGGAAACTTGAGAATAAATTTATTTACACATATAAATACAAAATATTCTGAAAGATAAATGACTGGGCTGACTTCTGATGGCGCCTAGGTGACAAAGTAGAGATAAAGGTAGAATAGGGAATTTCAACATTGTACTCTGTACAGTTTTCTTTCCACTTTGTGTTCTGGGTGGGTTTTTATATGAATTACTCCCTAAAATCTTTTGATTTTAAGATAGCACATGTTGCTTAAAACACTCAAATATAAAACATCAGGATACATTTTACCTTACACCCCCCCATCCTGGGTACTGTTAGCTTTCTCCATGGTCATCTAAGTATATATAAAACTCATACTTTTTTTAAAAAAAAAAATCAGTTTTGTATATTATTTAACATAAATTTCTCATCACTTAAAATTACATTAGAGATTTTTATTCTCTGGCTTTTTAATGGTTGAATTTAAGATGTCATAATTAATCCCTTCCTGAACAACTTTTCATTCTATAAATATTAAGTAATTACTACATGCTACAATTCTCCAAATTCTCAGTATAAATGAATAAGATTTTTTTCCTTGTTTTCAAGAGTTCATTCTAGTGGGAAAAAATTTATGTTCCATTTTCTGGTATTCAGTTATTGTAGTAAATTCTGATAGTGGTCAGTGAGGTGGCATCAACAAGGTGAGGGCAAAAGCCTTGAGTGGTATTTCTGTGTTTAAAAGAAAGATACTGGGGGTGCAAGTTACAGCCAGAAATCACAAACAAAAACAAGAACAGGTCATGTGCTGCAACTGTGATTTGTATTAGAATATAAAGATGACTGATAGCAAAAAGTAAGAACATAAAATAACATTTTCTAAGCTCATGAGTTTCACACTTCTCTTCAAGTGGTCACTGAGCACTGTTTATAACCCACACCTCCACCTTTTAACTTCTCCCTTGCATAAAAGGGGCTTAAGATTCACCACGAAAGAATGAGATGACAAGCATAAAATCTGAAGGTGAATTTCTACATGTTCACAAATACTAATAACCTAGAATTACCTGGTAAGAGAGTCTCAATAAGGGACTGCCTGTGGGCAAATCTATGGAGAAGAACTGTCTTAATTATCTTAAAACCGTGGGAAGAAAGACCCAGCTCACTAAAGGTAACACCATTCCCTAGGCAGAATTCCTAGCTGAGCACAAACAAACAAATGAATACCCATGGATTCACTCTACCCGAGACTGTGGGTAAGATTAGCAATCTGAAGTTCCTGCCTTGACTTGCCTCCAATGCCGGACTGAAGAGCAGGCTAAAAGTAAGCCCACTTCTGTAAGCTGAAGATCTTAGCTGGAGTATTTTAGTATGCCAACAGAAAGGTAAGAAATAGTTTGAAGACTCAGAGATAGATGCCAAAGTATCAGATTGTAAAACACTAGGAAGTTGCGCAGAGAGGCTCACACCTGTGACCCCAGCACATGAAAGGGGGGCTAAGACAGGAGAATCACCACAACTTTTAGGCCGATCTAAGCTACATAAGAGTTCCAAGTCAGCCTAGGCAAGAATGAAATAGCTATGGCAGTATAAGACTTTCTATGGAAAAAGCGGAGAGCATGCAGGAACAGACAGAAACAAATAAAAAGTGGTACATCCTGAAAACACAAATAAAAAAGGCCTTTGGTAGAAATTTCACTCTAATGGACTTGGTAGAGAAATGAATCTCAGAACTTGATAATCATGCCAATTATCCAAAAATGAAATTTTCTTTTTCTAAAAGAGATTATCCAAAACTACAGGAAGGCAACAAGAATTGTAATTCATAAATAGCACAAATCACATGTAACTGAAAAATAAACATAGTATTTTAAATAATAACTATGACTTTTTCTCAAATTAGTGTCAGGTGCCATTTCAGAGCAAAAAGCTCATAAAAACAGAAATATTAATACCATATAAATCACATCTAGGAGGGTCACATGTAGTACACCATGCCATTAATCTCAACACTGAGGGGTGGAAATGAGGATCAGATGTTTGAGGGCAGTCTACTCTACAATACTCCACATTTTAATCATGCAGAATTGAGGCAGCCTGGTCTACAAGAGCCCACATTACAAGCATGCAGAACTGAGGCAGCCTGGTCTACAAGAGCCTGCACCATAAGCATGCAGAGCAGAAATCTACCACTTGTTTGAAAAGGGCTGTTTTCACTCCCCTTCCTACTGGCAGCTCAGCTGACACAGAGTTTGACTTAAGTACGTCAATTCCAAAAACAAGAGCCTTGTTATCAAACAGGGTGGCTTTGAGATGAATCAGGGATCCTGAAGTTAAAACCAGTCAGTAAAACTAAGAGATAAGCAGGGAAAATATAAAACTGATAGCCCAAGGACAGAAATCCACAGGCAGGTTCAGCCAATCAACTCCACTTTAGTGTAACAGTAGTTTTCTTTTGTTGCTTTGTAATTAATATACTGAGGAAAATGTTCCAAAGGAAATAAAAAAGAGAAAAGAGTTCTTGAAAGCTGTTTCATCACCTTCCTACAAGAGGATGGCATTTAGTATAGTATATAAGGCTGAAGAGTTGCTCAGCAGTTAAGAATACTTGTTTCTCCTCCAGAGGACCAGGGTTCAATTTCCAGCATCAACATAGGATCCAAAGCACTCCTCTGACCTCCACAGACACCAGCATATACATACATGCAGACAAAATACCCACAAAATAAATATAAAAAATGTAGAAGTCTAAATAAATTAAAAAAAAAATAAATAAAATAAAATATACAGTAAAAACAAAAAAAATGTAGAAGTCTAAATAAATTAAAAAAAAAATAAATAAAATAAAATATACAGTAAAAACAAAAAAAATGTAGAAGTCTAAAAATGGGGACTGGGGAGATAGCTCAATGGTTGAGAACACTGGCTGCTCTTCCAGAGGACCTTAGGATCTGAGTTCAATTCCCAGCACCTACATGGTGGCTCATAACTATCTATAATGGGATCTGATGCCCTCTTCTGGCCTGCAGGTATGCATGCAGAATACTCATGCATTAAAAAAAAAAAGACAATTCATGTGGGTTTTAACAGATGAACTAACCTAGTTAAGAAGAAGCCTCACAGGAATGCACAGAAGCATGTATCCTGGAAAATTAAATTCTAGGTCCTGTGAAGCCAACAACCAGAGTGATGTTTAAGTCTACCTCCCAAATTTTGGTTACTTAGCAGACATTTTTTAAAGGTTAGAACACCAAAGGCTACCACCTGGTTTTCTTATTTTTGTTTAATATTTATTTATTTTTGTTTGTAGAGACAGGTTCTTTCTTACTCTGCAGCTATTCTGGCCTCACCTCTAATGGACCACATGTCCAGGCTATTTTCTTATATTTTTGGTTGTGAGCCTAGCCTTTAACGGCTGAGCCATCCCTCCAGGCCCAGGCTATTTTCTGAACACATGCAAAATATTAGAAATACATCTATCACCAATTGAATCAAATTCTTTTTTTGTTTGTTTTGTTTTTTTTGATACTAGGCTGGCCTGGAACTCATGAGATATGCATGCCTTCCTCTGCCTCCTGAGTGCTGTGATTAAAGGTGTGCACACTGCTGGTTTTTTTTTTTTAAATAACAAGTTATTTCAATCAATGCTGCAGATATTATGTAAGAAAAATGAAAATAAGAATCACATGGAAACTAATTAATCAACAGAATTCCCACTGGTTAATTACAAATTTTCTTACCAGTACTTAAAGGGATTTAAAGTTTGTGGATAAGTTAAAAAAAATATTTTTAAAGGCACAGTTTCTCAACTGGACAGTGGTGGCACACTCCTTTAATCCCAGTACTCTGGAGGCAGATGTAGGTGTCAATCTGAGCTCTAGGCAAGCCTGGTCTACACAGTGAGTTTCAGGACAGCAAGGGCTACACAGAGAATCCATGTCTCAAGGGAAAAAAATAAGACAGGAATTAAAGACGTATAAAAACTACAACATCATTTAAGATTTCTTTTCCACTCTTTCATACATAATACAATTTAGGAAATACTAGTGCTCCTATGTCTCTGTGAGTGATGGCACTTTTCACTTCTCATTATAGCAGAAATTTAAACTTACCACATTCTAAGCAAAGTCTGAAAGAGCATTTATATATAGTCTTACCCAGATTTCCTTGCTCAACTGTCAGCACCACCTCGTCCATCACTACAGCCCTGAAGTCCAGTTCCTCCTCACAACATTTGGCCTTCAGAGCCCGTAAGATCTCTTTCTGTGGATAGTCTTCTCTGATCCGTCGATCTGTCAAAAACCACAGCTTGGCAGTCACGGAGCTACACATCTCGATCTACTTGCTGTTCCTTTTCTGGATTATTTGAATGTCAACTTTTATCTAGATGGAAAAGAAAATACACATGAGACTGATGAAATAATATAGATTTCATGATTTCAAATAAATGTAGTTTTATGCTAATTAAACAAACAAGACGTGGAGAGAAATACTTCCAGCCACTCCGAGTACTTGGGGAAGTAGGAGGAGGGGCAGACACAGGAGGATCGGCTCAATCTTTAGCTGCACAGAGAATTTAAGGCCAGCCTCAGTAACCCTATTTAAATCAAAAACAAAGGAGAAATACTATGCCTTCTCCTCACTGGTATACCACTAAAAATACGAACATCCTCAAGAAAGATCTCTCCATCTTCCTCTGAGAAAGCTGGCAGTACAACAGGTCACACAGCATATTTCCATTACAATTTCCCTATATTAATATTCTATTCTGTCCAGGAATATACTTAATAGGATTGTTTATTTCTATTTTCACTGTTTCATCCTTCTGTTAAAATTCCAATTCTTGGGGGCAGTAAAGATGGCTCAACTTGTTACTGTAGATAACCTGAGGTCAATCAAAGCATCCACATGCTGGCTCACAACCATCCTCAATTCCTGTTCCATCAACACTCTTATGACCTGGTGTTACATGTGGGCAATAGGCATGCACATGTACATGTAAGCAAAACACTCATATGCATAATAATCCTTAAAAATTTAATATAAAATCAATTTCCCTTCCTGGTACAAATAAAATAGGTGTTAAAAATGATTGACAATATTTGGGGCTGGAGAGATGGCTCAGTGGTTAAGGGCACTGGCAGCTCTTCCAGGACCAGGATTCAATTCCCAGCCCTAAAATGGCAGCTCACAACTGTCTATAACTCCAAGATCTAACACCCTCACACAGACATACATGCAGACTGAACACCAATGCACAAAAAGTAAAAATAAATTTTTCTTCATCAAAGACAAAACAAAAAGCCATCGACAATATTTATCCTGCTTCCCAATCAATAGATAACTCACTAAGTTTATTTTATGTGCATATTTAAAATTTCTGTTGCTTTGTTGTTATATAGATAATAAAATACATGTATCACTACACAAGCAAACAGTAGCATTTTAGGAGTAATTTTAATAGAGATTTTAATAAAAATTAAAAAAGAATGAACAAAGAGGTCTCTACATAATGCAAACAAGTGCCGTATTGTTCATCACTGTGTGCCACTGTTTCAAGGACAGCACATTTACTCTGTGTTTGTATCCCTTCTTTAAATAAACATTTGAAACAAACATATTTTACTAAGAATGCAAAAAAGAGAATGCCTCTTTCCTGGAGTGCTACTTCTCAGTCTGAATTATGAGTCAAACAGTTGAAAAGTGTCTTTCTGAAAAGCAAATAGTTTACTGCTCAAACACAATTTGATAATAAAGCAGGAAACGTTTACAAGGTCTTTTTTACGTCAAGTAGATCTCTGTGAGTTTTGAGGCTAATCTGGGCTACACAGTGAATTCTAGGCCACCCGGGGCTACAAAGTGAGACCCTATCTCACCCCCAACACTCCCAAATTTGACAAAACCCTAATAAACTTTGAGAAGCGCTGCCCCTTAAGAGAAGGCTACCTCTAGATGCCAATCCCAGCCACAGCCCTCACTTCCTGATCACATTCACAGATGCTCAAAGCCCTTATAGTAAAGTGTGAAGTATTCTGTATGCCTGCATCCATCCTCTTGTATACTTTATATCACCTCTAGATCAAATACAGAACAAATGCACATAAATGCCTGTACTGTTCAAAAAGCAAGAAGCCTGCAATTGTTCAGTAAATATTCTTGGTTAGGAGAAGTCACTGATACTGAGGTATGACGGTTAAGTGTCATGCCCAGTGTCATGGAAACCAACCCAGAACAAAGGTCCAGCTTGGAAGAAGGCAAGGCATGGTAGATCAGCAACTTTCTGATCTCCCAGATACCAGCTAAAAGGTACACAGTATATACTCTCAGTACTTTGGCTTGCCACACCTACCAACCTGACACACCCACTTATGCCTAAATCGCCTAAACCAACCATTTCCTCAAAGGTCTCCGCCTCCCAGCATTCAGTTCCATCTTCCCTGCCTACCTAAGTTCTGCCCTGCTATAGGTCCAAAGCCGTTTCTTTATTCATTAATGGTAATCACAGCATACAGAGGGAAATCCCACATCAATCCTCATTTTAACAGAATCTCACTGAATAGCTTCCAGCTAGCAATCTTTCCATCTCCACACTACCTTTCCATCTCCACACTACTATAAAGACAAGTGTGAAAAAAAAGAAAAAGAAAAAAAAAAAGACAAGTGTGCACCATCAAGTCTACGCCACCACAGTGTGCACTACCACAGTGTGCACTACCACAGTGTGCACTACCACAGTGTGCACTACCACCGTCTACTCATTTCTTCTGATAGTGTAAACTCGGGTCAACTAATTCTTATCACTTTTTAAAAGTATCAAGGAAATAATGTATAAATACCAAGTTATAAACTCTGGTTTCAATTTAGTTCAATTTTAGTGTGCGTGAGTGTTTGCCTGCATGTTTATGTACACCAAACCCATGTCTGGTCCCTATGGAGGCTTAGAAGGCAGTTACAGATGACCTCAACCCACCCCTACTCTGGTCCCAACTCCAACCCCCAGGGCTGGGAATACAGGCAAATATCATACCTAGCTCTAGTTTTGGGGGTTTTTGAGGGTTTTTGTTTTTAAAGTATGCCTTTATTTTCTCAAAATTTTAATTATCAGACTACAGTAAAGGTAAAAGTACTCTTTTTACCTTTCAGATAATTTCAACTAAAACTTTCTAGGATCTAAAGCTTAGCATTCTAATTCTTATCATTTAATTCCCTTAATAAACAGATGTTCTCAAAACTCAGAGGTAAAACCCTTGAGCCTAATGAACACAATGAGCTATAACTACCCAATACGGAATAAGACAGTTTTTAAAACATCACAAAAAATAAATAAGCAAATCAAGGATACCACATCCCCCTTCCCTCTCCCACAGCTGTGTGGTCTCAAGGGAAAAAGCAAAGGAATAAAAAGTTAGGGGACAGGAATAGTAGCACTGGCAAAACCCTTAGACAGGAGGTTGAAGGAGGGAAAAGAGGGAACGAAGCCATAATGTACTCTCTAAAGATATTAAAACACTTCTACAAGCAAAAAACCCTTTTACTCCTTGAGTTGGAGAGTTAACTCTTTATGGTTAAAAGCACTTGTTCTGAGGACCCAGGTTCAATTCCCAGCACCCACACATGTAGGCTCACAATCATCTGTAACTCCAGTCCCCACGTTTCTGATGTCTTCTTCTGACCTCTGCAGGTACCAGACACACATAAGGTGCACAAACACATAAAAAAAATAAATAAATAAATTTAAGAGCACTGGCGCTCTTCTAGGTCCTGAATTCAATTCCCAGCAACCACATGGTGGTTCACAAACATCTAAAATGAGATCTGGCCTTCAGGCACACATGCAAGCAGAATACTATGCATAATATAACCAAGCGACATTCTCATCTTATTTCCGTATGTGTATTGGTTCCTTTTCTATTGTTGTGATAAAACGCCATGACTGAGGCAGTTTTAGAAGAAAGTATATTTGGGTTTAGGATTACAGAGAGGTGATAGTGCATCATAGGGCTGGAGAGATGGCTCAGAGGTTAAGAGCATTGCCTGCTCTCCAAAGGTCCTGAGTTCAATTCCCAGCAACCACATGGTGGCTCACAACCATCTGTAATGGGGTCTGGTGCCCTCTTCTGGCCTGTAGGCATAAACACACAGACAGAATATAGCATATATAATAAATAAATAAATACTTAAAAAAGAGTCCATCATAGTGGAGAAGTGGCAACTGGCATCTGGACTGGCAAGCTGAAAGCAGAGAGAGCAACCTGGGAATAACAAAGTAAGGCTCTGATGCTCCCAAAACCCTGTCCCAGTGACATATTTCCTTCAGCAAGGCCACACTCATACCTCATCAATACCATCAATTAGGGACCAAATATCCAAATGCTTGAACATGTCAAACATGTTCAATGCAGACTTTTTATTCAAATATTTTCAATACACAGATGGATACAAAGGGATGGCTGTACATTACTATGGAACAGAATTTGTATATCACTTTACTGTAATATACAATAAAATTCTAAGATCATTTAAACAATCCAGAAATGGCTATAGCCTTGTTCAAGTGATGCCATCTACTTCAGTGTGAGAAATGAGAGCTAGATTGGTTTGTAGAGATCTGTTGGGTTTTAGGCACTCCTTCAAGAGTTTTTGTCTCTGGCAGTTCCCCTGTCCATAAATCTCAGGTTTCCATTCTAAACCCTTATCTACTAACTAAAAACGTCATTTTCATCCAGATTCTGGCAGTTATTGAAACACAGACCTAAGTATCTCATTCCAATTATGAACTCATGACTCAATTTCAAATCCAACTGAAATAAAGTTATTTGGCTTCCCTAACTAAATGCCATCCTCTTGCTTCATGGAGCTTTTAATTTCTTACATTATATACCCGCTTTAGCACCTATATTCTGCGCTCACCCACCCCCATTGTGATCATTACAATTTTTAGAAAAGCTTGGCGAGGCTATAATGTCCATTTGTCTGACCATATTCTGGTCTTTGTTCAAGGTATTTTGTGTAAGTGATTAACAGCTATAATCTATTGATTTAAATAAAAGATTATTTCCCAAAATGTGGAAAAGCCTCATGCAATCAACTGGATTAAGAATTTGTACTTGCCAGGTGGTAGTGGCACATGCCTTTAATCCCAGCATTTGGGAGGCAGAGGCAGGTGGATCTCTGTGAGTTGGAGGCCCATTATGGTCTACAGAGTGAGTTCCAGGACAGGCTTCAAAGTTACAGAGAAACCCTGTCTTGAAAAACCAAAAAAGCTCCCACTGCTCTTAGTCCAGTTCCAAGTGATCTGGCATCCTCTTCTGGCCTCTACTGGGAACCACATACACATGCAGGCAAATAATACACATAGAATAAAAATAAATCTTTATGAAAATGAAACTTTTTTGATAAAGGTTACAACTACAATCAACATTTAGGATATTATGTTAAATCAAATATGACATTTACAGAACAAGGCATGGCTTTACTTGTATGAGGTACCCACACTGGTTGAAATCATGAGACAGAATATAGAATGGTAAACCAGGAAGTGGAGGCCACAACTTTAATCGCAACACTGAGGCAGAGGCAGGTGGATCTCTGTGAGTTCGAGGTGAGTGTGGTCTACAAGAACTAGTTCCAGGACAAGCTTCAAAGCTAGAGAAACGTTGTCTCATAAAAAAAAAATGTAGAATGATAATTATCAAGGGGCTACCATCAAATGGATAGGTTAGTTCTGTAAGCAAGATCCTGAAAATAGATGGTGATGATGTACAATGATGTCCTTAGAGCCATTAAACAAAATGCACTTATAAAGTGAAAATGGTAGTGTTTATTGTAATACAAGAAATTTAGACAAAATGAAATAAACTCTAAGTGAACTGCAAGTTTTTACACACTTCCAACTCTATAATCAGAAAAACATTACCTTTTACAGTAAGTATGTAGCTTTCAATACTAAATTTCCAGTTTGATCCATCATCTATAGCAAACTATAAAAGATTTCTGAAGGCCAGCCAGGTGATGACAACACACCTTTAATCCCAGCACTAGGGAGGCAAAGACAGGTAGATCTCTGTGAGTTCAAGGACAGCCTGGTCTACAAAGCAATTCCAGGACAGCTAGGGCTGTGACACAGAGAAACCCTGTCTTGAAAAAAACAGGGTTTTTATCTTTATAAAAAAACGGGACCAAGTTCCTAAGGTACAAACACAGTGTAGCTCAAAGGTCCTCCCCAAATTTCCTTCCCAGACATTACTGTGCTTTGATAAAGGAATGTGAAACTACTCCTTTATTGGAGGATCCCAACAGGATGACTAAATTGTATGTCAATGGAGTAAGCTAACAACTGAGCGCTCAAAAACATCTAGGAAAGAATTACCAACACTACTGGAGGAAATTTACTTAAGGCTTCCAAAATGCAGTTTTGTTTTGTAGTTTGTTTGTTTGTTTTTATTCGAGAGAGGGTTTCTTTGTGTAGCCCTGGCTGTCCAGTAACTCAGTCAGTAGAACAGGCTGGCCTTGAACTCACAAAGATCCACCTGCCTCTGCCTCCCAAGTGCTCGGATTAAAGGCTTGCGCCACCACTGCCTGGCTCCAAAATGGAGTTTTTGACAAAGTACAAAAAACTCAAATGCTACCAAAATGGAAGGACAGCAATATAAAACAAGTGGTCTTTCACCACAGAGCAATTCCTTGTCTTTTTAAAGCTTAAGTGAGGAGTTTGAGAAAGGAAACAGGGTGGGGGAGAGTACTACCTAGAGAGGAAGAGAAGGAAACAATACCTTTTTTTGTTTCAGACTTTCTGGCTAGTGCTAAGAGCATGAAGGTAGCTAGTAGCAACAGAAGGGTGAAAGGTACAGAAGACAGTAGGAAGCATTTAGGTGATGAGTAGCTTTCAATTTTTTGTCACAACTCATGACATACTGACATTTTGTGGGAGAAAAGGGTGTAGCACAATTAATAAAAACCCAGAGACAGATAGTGGGGCTCAACCTGAAGGCCAGGACAGCAAAACAGTCAGCCACTGGCTCTTACCTCTACCTCAGTCCGAAGTGGTGATACCGCTTCCAGGAATTCTCAGAATGAGACTGAGCGTGCACCACTATGACCCGGTTTCTACAGCAAACTAGGGAGGCTACTGGGATTAAAGGTGTCACGACACCTGATTGTAAGGCTGACTAAGGCAACTATTTTCTACTCTCTAATCTTCAGGCAAGCTTTATTTACTTATACAAATAAAATTATCACTACAAAAGGATAGTAAAATTAATCAGACAAATAAACACCTAAGGTTTTTTTTTTCAGTTGGTATATATAACTTGTGAGAATTTGATATTCTATAGACATTACTCGTTGAACTGGAAGATCAAAAAATACTATGATCAATCAGGTGGTGATGGCAAAGGCAGGCAGATCTGAGTTCGAGATCAGACTGGTCTAAAGACTAAATATGAAAGCTGGGCGGTGGTGGCGCACGCCTTTAATGCCAGCACTTGGGAGGCAGAGGCAGGCGGATCTCTGAGAATTCAAGGCCAGCCTGGGCTACAGGGCTGCAAGGACAGGTCTACAGGTCTACAGGTCTAAAGGTCTACAAGGTCTACAAGGTCTAGAAGGTCTAGAAGGTCTAGAAGGTCTACAAGGTCTAAAGGTCTACACGGTCTACAAGGTCTACAGGTCTAAAGGTCTACAGGTCTAAAGGTCTACACGGTCTACAAGGTCTACAAGGTCTACAG
>NW_004949099.1:36374029-36376916 GCF_000317375.1 Microtus ochrogaster
GGTCTACAAGGTCTACAAGGTCTACAGGTCTAAAGGTCTACACGGTCTACAAGGTCTAAAGGTCTACAAGGTCTACAAGTCTAAAGGTCTAAAGGTCTAAAGGTCTACAAGGTCTAAAGGTCTACAGGTCTAAAGGTCTACAAGGTCTACAAGGTCTACAAGGTCTGGTCTACAAGAAAAAAATAAAGCAAACAACAACAACAAAAAAAAACCCACAAAATATCCACAGAAAACCACTTATTTAGAACTATAAACCAAATTAAATCCTTCCTTTAAATTACTTCACGTCAGGTATTTTTGGTTATGTTAACAACAACAACAAACCATACTGCCAATGTTCATAGATTATTTTTCCAATATCTTAATGGGGTGGGAGGGGCAGCAGTGGCTGGCATACACAAAGCCCAAGTTACAATCCTCAGCTCTGGGGAAGAAAAAAAGCCTAATGTAGCTGCCACGGTGACACACATCCTTTATGGCAGCACCTGTCAAGGCAGAATTCAAGCACAGCCTGGTTCACATAATGAGTTCAGACCAGAGCTGTATAGTGATGCCCTGTCTCAAAATAATAATAATAATAATAATCTTTAAATAGCCTGATGCCACGATCCATGATCATAGATCTGATTCTGAAACAGTCCTAACAGTTCAAGTTGAAAGAACAAAAACAATTTTAGTAAAGGGGGGGAGTATGTAAGGTTCCATGCACTCTTCAAAGGTTCTAGGAAACGGGAGACTCGCTTGTAGCTTGTGTCTAAGCCAACTGAGAAGGAAAACACTGGAAAATGTTAAAAATAACAGCCTGGCATTCGTTCCCATGAAGCCAGAAAGTCCTTTCTATAAATCTCAACTGTACTGACACATATGGCACATGGATCTAAAATACTTACGTGCAGATGCTTTTAGAGGTTCCATATTACTTCAACAATCTTAACATGACAAGAGCATTCCAAGGAAGGAAAGACAGCCTCTCTAACATCTTCACCTCATCTTCCTCAGCTTCTCTTAGAACAACTCATGTCAGCACAGCTAATGTTTTCTCCCTCAGATTTTTAAATAGCATGATTGTAATTTCTAAAGTTTCTGTTTTGTTTTTTGGTGGTTGTTGTCGTATTGTTTTGAGACAGGATTTCTCTGTGTAACATCCCTAGAGGGTCCTAGAACTAGCTCTTGTAGACCAGGCTGGCTTGAACTCAAGAGATTTACCCACCTAACTTCCAAGTGTTGGGATTAAAGGCGTGTGCCACTACCACCCTGCTCTCCTCCAAAGTTTTTTAATGTTTATGACTTAATCCCACTTACAGAATCCTCTGTAAACTCACTTGCCATAATGCTCCCCAGAAGTTCACATTACTACACAGCTCCCAAAACAATCACAACTTACAAGAAAACTCATTCCCTTTATATTTGCTTTATCTAACTCTTCACACTTAGTCATGGTTCTTCCTCCACCCACTTTTTCTTCGGCTTGTGTTGCTACGCCTGCTTCTGGGTGGAGAAACCCTGGGAGGGGATAACTTCTTACTGTCATTCTTCCCCTAACCCCCATGCAACTACTGAAGCCAGTGGATTCAACAGGGACTCAAAAATGGCTTTCCATAAAACTGTCCAGCCTAAACTAACAGAAGCCAGATGGCAGCTGGTGGGCAACGGCTAAATTAAGGCTAGGTCCTGTGCTCGCTATCCAATGCGGCGGCAAAGAGGACTAGGCAGCGGCTCTTGGCTCAGTGGAGGACTTGCTCTTTACCTTAGCTGTCAGACAAAGCACATGGACTCCAGCACCTAAAGGGGCTACCTACGACGACGGAAGAAAACAGGGACACGGGTTGGAGGGGGGGATCCAAATTAACAATTACGATAACACACACAAAAGAAGGCGTACTGACAGCGAGGAAACAGGCCACTTCAAACCACCTGACAAAATAACGTAGAGACTAGTAGGAGAGAACAACGGTTTTCTTAAAAAAGTAAAGGGTTAATCTCCGTGTCTGAAATCCCCTTGTTTTGATCCCAAATATCTCAAAAAGTATTGTCAATTAACTGCTTAAGAGATCATCTGAAAGCAGAAGACATAACCTTCAAGCTACCCATTGTGGAAAGGAATAGACGTTAAGTGGCATTTAAACCTTCATGGTTACACTTAATTATTAAGAATGTCTAGAAAAGAAAAAAAGCCAACAGCAAAAAGAGAAAGAAAACCTTCCATAGTAAACTGATAAGACTTTCCACACAGATTTGGAATTTAACCCAACTTCAGAAACGTTGGGAAAACTGTAGGCAATTTTGGGGAAAATAAAAATTACACTGAAAAAATTTACATTCGAGTTACACACAGCTTGGTTGGTATAAAAACCCTATTGATAAAACAGAATTAGCACCCCATTCTCTGTTCATGAATACAAACCGGACAGAATACAGCGACTACAAACCTGGGATGACTGAAGTTGTCCTCTACCAGGAATTTTTTGGGGGGAGGAGCTATTTCTACTACAGTCAAGCCTTCAATTAGTCACTCTTATTGTTCAGACCGCTGTTAGAGACAAAAAAATGGAAAGAGCCGATCGCTCCTCTAAATTTTACACATTGGGAGGAACATAGTAACATCAGGGTGAGGCTCACAGCCTCCGCCTGCCTCGGTCACAAATTCTTCGAAGGAAATCGGGGACCGCGGCGGCAACCACACCCCTGCCGACTGCGAGCAGCCCGCAGCTCTTACTCCAAGCGGCATTCCCAGGCTTACCACACCCCCTCGGCGACACGGGAAACCAAGCGGATTTCACGGCGCGATCGCCGCCTCACGCCCCCCTCCCGCACGCAGGCGACTCCCAGCTTCCGCCTCGCTCCCCCGCCGACTCGGGTACCCAGCGACCACCGGCCTCCGGCGCCC
>NW_004949099.1:36377581-36380507 GCF_000317375.1 Microtus ochrogaster
GCGGCCGGACGAGAGCCACGGGGCACGCGGGCGCGCTCGCTCGCTGGCGAGGATCGCCACGCGGGCGCTCCAAGGACGCGCGCCTCGCCACCCGCCCCCAAACCGTCCTCTCGGAGCCGGGAAAACGGGTGGGGGGCGAGGTCTGTTCCGCTCGGCACCGCGAGAGTAGGCCCTGCCGTTGTGCGCCCTCCCGCTCGCCCGCGCAGCCCCCGCTTTGGGCAGCGGCCGTGCGCGCTTTGATGCCCGCCGACCCGGCCGAGCCTCCCGCGCTAGGGCTGGCCTGCCCGGCGTGGCGCCAACAGTCCTCCCTGGCGTCCCGCCTCACCAGGAGGCAGCGATTTGGGGACAAAGATGATGGTAACTGAAATGGTCCCGGTCTGCGGATGCACCGAAGACAATACCTCTCGGAACGCACGCGAAAGGCGCGATAACTGCAGCCTCAGCCGAGCGTGCTACGCTAAGGGACGCTGAGGCAGGAGGATCACAGGCGACCCTGTGCCCCAAAAGAAAATAAAAGGATATCATAAATTCTGTGGGCTGGACGGATTCAAAGGTAGACAGGGAAGCTAGAGCAAGCTCGGTCTCTTAGAAGCCTGTATGAACCTACAAAGAGCTCCGAGTTGATGTCAGAATAAACAGATCATGCATTTAGGAGCGTTTCCTTAGTTGAAAAAAAAAATCATTGTCTCAAACAGAGGCTAAACGTTTGATCACGCTCCGCTACTTAACTCCCGTTTCTGCACCATGAATGAAAACAAGGATGAGTGACCTCCCTTAGATTGAAAATCCATACACAAATAACTTTAGTCATCAGAGATCCCAGATATGAGCTACAATTCAAGCGCCTTGTACCCCCCATCTCAAATCACGTCAACCAACAGCTCTACGCTTCTTCATTTAATCATCTAGCCAGTCCTAGAGCCCTAGCAGCATAGAGCAGTGGTTCTCAACCCTTTGCGGGGAGGGGCAAACGACCAGCTCACAGGGATAGCCTAAAACCATGGAGAAACACAGATACTTACATTACGATCCATAACAGAAGTACCAACAATAATTATCGTTGGGTGCCACCACTACCTGAGGGCGATGTTGAGGGTCGCAGCGTTAAGAAGGTTGAGAATCCCTGGCCTAGACGGTGGGCGAAATTGCTCAGTAGGTACATAAAGACACCTGTACACCTCCGCCAAGTAAGAGGACCCAGCGGGGTGGTAGTGGCACACGCCTGTAATCCTGGCCTACAAGAGCTAGTTCCAGGATAGTTCCAAAGCTAGACAAACTTTGTCTCAAAAAATCAAATAATAATAATTTAAAAAGAGGACCAATTCCCACAAGCTTGACCTATCTCACCCCTTTCTCTCTATATAGGTGTGTGTACAGAGATTATATACATTTTAGGAGCTGTATTGTAACCTAGGGAGAGAACTGCCGGAGCCACACTGCTGGCATTGGACTGCTGGTCCACTAACTATGTGATCTGAAGTAAATTCACCTCCCTCTATCTTAGCCTGAAGAAAGAAAAAGCAATTTTTAAAAAGGAGTTACCTGCTTTATATAGAACTGTCCTAGTAAACACAGAAGGCCCCTCAACATCCATGGGAACTGGACCTAGGACTCGAGGAATATTCAAGTCCCATATATAAAATGGTAGGTAGTGTTTGCCTATACCCTATACACACCCTAAACCACCTCTAGATGAAGTCATACTGAATACAAAACTGTACAGACAAGAGAGAACACCTGAACCTAGCCGGTACTGATGCAGTCTTTTCAAGTGGCTTCTATCTACAGTCGGTTAAATCTGAAGAAGGCCGACTGTAGGTTACACCTCCTGACACAGAGCATCTGCTTGAGTGGCTACATCTATTCTTCGTTATGCCATTGAGAGCAGCCTAAGGCAGCGAACCTTCTTTACAGAGGACACATTCCGAGGAGCAAATGTGCAGTATGGCATACTGCCTTCAGAGAAAAAACAGGGAAGGGGCTACTCTGATAGCCTCCTGGCACAAAAAGCAGGTTTAACCAAAAAACCATGAGTAACGCAAACTCGGATTGGTCTTAATAATAAAACCCGGAGTCAGCTATCGGGAGTGAAAGTTCAAAGATTAGAGAAGCCAGCCACAAGTTCTTACCTCTACTTCAGACCAAAGGGCAATTCTGTCTCTGGGAATACGCAGTCTGAATACCGCGTGTTCCTGTCTCCTCCCGCCTTATATTCCTCTCTCCGCCCAGCCATATCCCTCCCTGTTTCCGCCTCCTCGGAACTGGGATTAAAGGCCTCCGAGTCCCAAGTACTGGGACTAAAGGTGTGAAGCAACACTGCCTGGCTCTGTTTATCTTTTTGATAAACAGGATCAATTTCCTGTAATTCAGGGTGACTTTGAACTCAGAGATCTTTTGCCTCTATCTCCCAAGTGCTGCCATGATAAACGTGTGCCACTACTGCCTGGTCTCTATAGCTAACGAGTGTGGCTAGTTATGCACCCTTATCTTCAGGCAAGCTTTATTTGTTTTTTTTCTTTTGTTTTGTTTTGTTGTTGTTTTTGTTTTTTCAAGACAGGGGGTCTCTGTAGCTTTGGAGCCTGTCCTGGAACTCACTCTATAAACCAGGTTGGCCTCAGACTCAGAGATCCACCCGCCTCTGCCTCCCGAGTGCTGGGATTAAAGGCGTGAGCCACCACCGCCTGGCAGAAAGCTTTATTTGTTAAAGCACATACAAAATACCACCCCAACCATGCTTTCTTAAAGCGTTTTGTAATAAGGGGAAACTTGATCATAACGAAAATCTAGCAAGCACACGCATACACGTGGGATTGCGTGGATCATGTACACACACACACTCACACAGAGAGAGGGAGAGAGAGAGAGAGAGAGAGAGAGAGAGAGAGAGAGAGAGAGAGCAGCTAAGGATAAGACTAAATGTTAACCT
>NW_004949099.1:36380607-36397841 GCF_000317375.1 Microtus ochrogaster
AGAGAGAGAGAGAGAGAGAGAGAGAGAGAGAGAGAGAGAGATTGGCAGAGAGAAAGGTTGCACAGAGCATGAATAGCTTGTTCCTCCTACTGTAACTCAATCCAGTTGATAGTAACCGTATACCTTCCAGAAAAAGTAGGCTGTGCAGGGGAAGCTGAGCTGTAGGTATTCAATCAACTCCCTGGCTACTTGCAGCTTAAAAATGCCCTCTATTATCCACCACACTGCCACTCCCTGCACAGTATCTGAATGTGTACAGCATTGGTTTTGATAAGGAACTTTTCCTTAATCATATCTGAACAGCAAAATCAGTTATTTTATGCTCATAAAAATCCTGAGGGGTAGATAAGACAAGCATGATAAACTGCAGAATAGTCAACATTATAAGTAAGTCAAAATCAAAAACCTAGTGTTAATAGGGCCATTTTCAGTTTTTAGCTATGCCTTAAGCGTAATGTAATCAACACTTCAAACACACTGGTACCCAGCTTTACAACAGTCAGCTCTTAAACTGGGTTGCTAGAGCTTCCTTATGAGATTTCAGAGATAACTCAAGAAGACCCTGCCTCAGGTCTGTCTAAGGACGTGGCGCATTTTAAACTGTTGTACCGCCGAGGTCCTTGGATGAACAAATAATCATTGCACTTTTCTGAATAAGTAATGGTGCTGAATAAGTAATCTCCCCCGTGCCATTATGGGAAATCATGAGAATGGCCATACAGGACTCAATCATGTTGCTGAGGCTTCACAGTCGGTTTGCTTAGACCACTATGTCTCCTATCTCCTTTAAGATGCGCTTTATGAGCCCGGCAGTGGTGGCGCACACCTTTAATCCCAGCACTCGGGAGGCAGAGGCCAGCGGATCTCTGAGTCTGAGGCCAACTTGGTTTATAGAGTGAGTTCCAGGACAGGCTCTAAAGCTACACAAAGAAACCCTTTCTTGGGGAAGAGAAAAAAAGGGAAAAAAGTGCTTTATTATAAATATTTTGAGTAGTTAGTCTGGGTTTCATTATATGCCCACTAGGTTTTGGTTTGTTTTTTTTTCTTTTTTTCTTTTCTTTTTTTTGGGGGGGGGGGATTTTTCGAGACAGGGTTTCTCCGTAGCTTTTGGTTCCTGTCCTGGAACTAGCTCTTGTAGACCAGGCTAGCCTCGAACTCACAGAGATCCCCCTGCCTCTGCCTCCCGAGGGCTGGGATTAAAGGCGTGCGCCACCAACGCCCGGCTGGTTTGGTTTTTTTCAAGACAGAGTTTCTCTGTGTTATCCTGGCTGACCTGGAACTCGCTCTGTAGACCAGGCTAGCCTCAACTCAGAGATCTACCTGCCTTTGCCTCCCGAGTGCTGGGATTAAAAGTGTGTGCCACCACCTCCCGACTTTTTTAAAATTTGAACTATTCCTTTATTTGCGTGGATTTTTTTGTCTGTATGTCTGTGTGTCACCATGCGGGTGCTGGGAACTGAACTCGGGTTCTCCAGAGGTATAGCCTGTGCTCTTCACTGCTGAGCAACCATCTCCAGCCTCCCAGCTCATTATTCTCTGGTGAATTAATATCATTCTGAAGGTTAGAGGTCAGCTGAATGTCTGGAAAGGCATACTTTGTAGGTAATGCTACAACCCTGGAGTCAGAGAAGTCTTATTTTAAAGCCCAGCTTTATTTACTTGCTACACCGGACCTTTGCTTATTAACTTCCACAAACCTCAATTTTTTGCATCAATAAGTTAAATATCTTATTAGCACTAATTTATTAAATTATGAGGATTAATGAAGTTACCCAAATTTAATGCAGTTTAACATAACTCAAGCATAGCAAGAGCTTAGTAAATATTGGCTATTATTCAAGTTGATTCCAAAATAGCTGAGCAGCAAAGAGGAATATTTTTAGATGTGTGACAGCAGTGCAGATAATTATACTCAAATGCGTGTCTTTGGGTATGAAACCAATAAATGCTCTCTCTATCCAGTTGGATTTAATGGCTCGATAAAGAGTTTGGAAATGCTTGGTCAGAGGAAAAGATGAACTTTGAGTTCATCTCAAAGATATTACCCATAGAGTTGGACCTCTTTGATTCTCTTCAATATCAAATAAGATTTATCTGCCCAACCCCAACCAGCCCTTTGACTTTATTTGGGGTTGGGCTTGGCTTGAGGGGAACAAGTTCTTGCCTAGGCTGGTCTGGAACTCTCTGTAAAGGGGAAAGATTACAGGCATGGACTACCACACCCAGATCCTGGTAACTCTTGGATCTGCTTCTCAGCATAGGTGTCTACTGATATCACCCCACCCCACCTCCCCAAAAAGCACAAGTCACCCACCCATCAACAGTAAAATTTGCGGGTTTTCTTTTTTGTCTAGCTAGTAAAATTCTTTAAAGTAGCCTGTAGGCACCATCTGTTGCGCATCTTCTGGGGCTCAAGACGGGGAAACAAGCTGGGATTTGATTAAAAATGAAGGACTCAAAATAGCAAAGGAGAACTGTAAAGTAGCACACAATCGCTGGATCCCAGGGTGCTCTTTTAGGTGCATCTGACTGCAAAATTCATGTGTCTAGAGAAAAGGGGCTGGTGTTTGTGTCAGCACCTCCACCTGCAGACAAGGAGCGGCTGGGCTGAATCTACTTCTCCCAGCGGCTTCCACTGCCAGAGTCAGCAGGCCAGAATAGCTAAACACTGGTCAAGCCTTCCCCACCCACTCCCCTCCTCCTTTGGCTGCTCTACGCACACTCTCTGCCTCTAACTGTGCCCACAGAACGCTCAGAGCAGACACAAAGGGAGCCGGGGTCGGGAAAAGAACGGAAGCTCCCATAGTGGCAGAATCACAGAATGTGGTTGAAAGGATGGACGTGTTAGCCGGGCGAGCCCCCCTCCCTTTCTTTAATTGCCTCTGGTTGTGAGATCCCCCCTCCCTCGCCCACCCCTGCCCCCGCCAGCTCCCGAGGAATCATATCACCTGGGACGCTTGCTTAAAAAGCAGGCTGTGTGGTTTCCGACCTGAGCCACTAAAGCTTCTAAAACTATTCCCAAGTCTGCATTTTTTAATAGCCACGCCAGGTGATAGTGTGCACATGGAAGGTCCTGAAGAGAGCTAGATAACCACCTGCAAAATGCTGTATATTTAAAGCACTCAACATTTATAAACTCACTGTAGCCTCCAGCAATCTCATAAGGTTGAGTAAATAGTATTAGGCCCCCTCCCCCAGCTAAAAGGTGAGACAATGAGATTAAAACCCCGGTGATCATCTTGTTCTCTTGACTGCCTGTTCATCTGGAGTATTTTCAAATAAATCCGTTTTGGAAGACTTGAGGGAAACAATGGGGTAAAGAAATTTGAAGAGGCAACATGTTCTCTCCTAGCAAGGGTAATGCCAACTAAAAGTGGGGACGGGGAGGAAAGGGTGTCTCCCCACTTGGTGCAAGAAAACCAGGTTGATCTGGGAGACAATTAATTAATGGGCTTCAACTACAGAAGTGATTATACTCAAACTACATAACAGCTATTGCAGATGTCACCCTAACCCAGCAGCACCCTGAATGACTAATAAACATGCAAATTTAATTAATTCAACCATCCTAAAGGCTTGGCACCACCACAATTATTTGGGTTTGCTTTGTCATATACATAATGCGCATATATATATATATATATATATATATATATATATATATATAATAAAAGAATAGTAATTTACTTATTTATTTTTATTTATTTATTTTGGTATTTCAAGACAGGGTTTCTCTGTAGTTTTGGAGCCTGTCCTGGAACTCACTCTGTAAGGCCAGGCTGGCCTCGAACCCACAGAGATCCACCTGCCTCTGCCTCCCAAGTGCTGGGATTAAAGGCATGTGCCGCCACCACCTGGCCTTCCTTTCTCTTTTTGAGAGAAGGTCTTATATGTAGATCCACGTGCATCTACCTCCCTAGTATTGGGACTAAAGTTGTGCCCAACTTCTCGCTGCTGCTCTACCTCCTCATTTTGCTCCTAAATTGTTTCTGTTCTCTTGGCTTCAAAAAAACCATTGCACTATCGGTCACCCCGTTCTTCCATCAGCACCAGAATCCCTAAACACCCCCTTTTCTTGGCTTCTCTTCTCTTTCAGAATGAGTTTTATCCTGACAAATACAAAGCCAGACAAAATATCAAGGAAAAAGGAAAAATGAGAAAAACCGGGCTTGGAGAGAGAGTTCAAGGACCTCCTCAACTGCCTATCAAATGGTGGCTAGCCTAAACTGCATGATACCCTATCTCAAGAAAGAGGAAAACACACACTAAATGTAGTAAAACTAAATAGGATTAGCCAGTGAGGTGTCACATGCCTATAATCTCCAGACTCAAAAAACCAAGGCAAGAGCCTCAAGAGAGTCCAAAGCAAGAGCCTCAAGAGAGTCCAAAGCAAGAGCCTCAGGAGAGTCCAAAGCAAGAGCCTCAAGAGAGTCCTAGCCTCCGTGTTTAAGAGCACCGCTTGCTCTTCCAGAAAACCAGGGTTCGACTGCCAGCACCCACACAGCGGCTTAAAATTGTCTGTAACTACGTTCGAAGGGCTCCCTCAGACGGTGCCAGCCACATGTGCGCTACACATACATACATGCAGTGCAGGTACATGCATCTAAACACATACACAGAAAATGACAATAAATCTTTAAAAAAAAAATCAGTCGAGGGGGAGGTGAGGATGGAGCTCGGTTGGTAATATGCTCTGGTGACAAACGCCCACAGAATCTCAGTTCTCGGGATACAGAGGCTGGAAGGCTTAGGGTCATCTTAAGCAAGTTTGTTTGAAGGCAGCCTGGGCCAGGGAGGCTGTTTCCAAAAGAGAATTGCTAGCTGACTTCTGCCTCCAAAAACTTCTGAACAGCTGAGCACACACGTGAGATACAGGCTCCTGCAGACTTAGGCGTGTCAAAAGGGACCACAGAAATAAATATTTGGAATGTGTAGTTATCCCTGTCCCTGGGGTCATTTCTAAAAAAAAAAAAAAATTTAATAGACATTAAGCCCTTTTAGGTCTCCCAACAACCCTGCTGGATTTCAGTATCTTCTTTCTGTAAATAAACAACCCAAGACACAGAGATGTTAAGTATCATGTCCAAAGTCACACAGCTGTAAGAGGCAGAGCCAAGTTTTGCTCTCGTTTATTCCAATCCCCCTCATCATCCATCTAGAGACTAAAGACTTCCGGTTTTTTCACTTCTTGAGTTTGTCTCATCTGTACTTACTGTTTGGGTATATTTCTTCAATGGCATTTAAAAATTTGAAAATTAGAGCCGGGCGATGGTGGCGCACGCCTTTAATCCCAGCACTCGGGAGGCAGAGGCAGGCGGATCTCTGTGAGTTCGAGACCAGCCTGGTCTACAGAGTGAGTTCCAGGACAGGCTCCAAAAGCTACAGAGAAACCCTGTCTCGAAAAACCAAAAAAAAAAAAAAAAAAAAAATTGAAAATTAGTGGTATATGTTCAAATTTGCCACAGACCTAAAAATCCACTAGCCAAGCATCACCTACAGAGAGATTCAACAAAAAAAATATTAATAGGTGCTTGAATCCTCAGATACGCATAGATTCTGTTGTGATGAATGATAAATAAACCCACTTAAGTCATAAATGGATCTGCTAAAGCCGTAGAAGCTTTTGTTTATCATTATGGTTTTTGCTCTTCTGATATGAAAAGTAAAAGCTATTTTTTTCCTGAGACCATAAAATAGTTCAAGATGTCGGGGGACTCACTGGTACATGGGGGAACCAAAAGGGTTCAGCAGAAAAGCCAGTTGAGTAGAAAAACCAGGATTTCGTGTTTAACAGACAGGCTGAAAGTAGGTCAGTGTCCCCGACTGTCACAGCTGGTGGAGAATGTTGTCAGAAGATAAACGGGGGAAGGGTGGGATTTAAGGTGGGGACGTGGAGAGACCCTGCATGGAAGACAGTGTGCTAGAAAGAGGGGATGTACGGACCACTTTAAGTCAGCCTCTGTAGGCTGGTGGGAAAAAGAGGTGAAGCAGAATCTCCCCTTCTGCCTCCCAGGCCTGTTCCCTACCTCTGCCTCCAGTCTGCCGGATACAGAGACACCATGGAAGCAATGAGAGAAAGACAAACCTGCTGATTTTTTGATTAAATAAGAGGAAGAAAAAAAGTGGAAGAATGAATCAGCTAACCCAGACCTCAGAAGACAAGGAAAGGAGTTGGGCAGCGATGGCTGAACGAAAGAGGCAGGCAGACGAGGAACAGTGCGAGTCATCTTGAGTGTGTCACTGTAGTGATTTCTAGTTTCGGAGGTTTAAAACTGACAGGAACAAAGTGCTGGGAAGACACCACAATAGATGAAATTTGTAACTAAGAATATAAATCGGAGCTGGGCGGTGGTGGCGCACGCCTTTAATCCCAGCACTGGGGAGGCAGAGGCAGGCGGATCTCTGTGAAATCAATGCCAGCCTGGTCTACAGAGTTCCAGGACAGGCACCAAAGCTACAGAAAGACCCTGTCGCAAAACACCAAAAAAAAGAATATAAATCGGGCCAGTGGTAGTACCTGCCTTTAATCCCAGCACTCTGGAGGCAAAGTCGGGTGGATCTCCATGAGTTCAAGACCATCCTGGTCTACAAGTGAGTTCCAGGGCTACCTAGAAAAACCCTGTCTCAACCGGGTATTGGTGGCACACGCCTTTAATCCCAGCACTAGGGAGGCAGAGGCAGGCGGATCTCTGTGAGTTAGAGGCCAGCCTGGGCTACAAGAGCTAGTTCCAGGGCAGGCTCCAAAGCTACAGAGAAACCCTGTCTTGAAAACCAAAAAAAAGAAAAACCCTGTCTCAGAAAACAGCAACAACTTAGTAGCTAGCGGGGCATGATAGTGGTAGTGCCTGCCTTTATTTCTAGCACTTGAGATGGAGAGGCAGGTGGATCTGTGAGTTTGAGGCCAGATTGGTCCACATCAGCAAAACCCTGTCTGAAGAAGAAAGGACTTCTCTCTTCCACCCTCACTTCCTGTGGTTACCTGTCCATGGTTAGAACGCCTTTTTACAGGTTTCCTTCCAGATGTGGGTGGCCTCTATTAAATTTAAGTAAATTAGCAATAATGTCAGTTCTTGGAATGTGGTGACATCTCAGGATCTCTGCTTTTGAAATTAGCCGTGCACCTCAGACATTCTTTTCATCACCAAAACAGTCCTCTGTCCTTTTGCGTGGATCCCAGATCAGGAATCAATTGGGTCCAATCACTCTTCTATCCCATCACCAGCAACAGCCTTGAAACCCCTAAGAACTGTTCCCACTTTGAGCACACTGGTGGAACCTAAATATTCACATAACACCCACGTGTCAAGATAAGCGTGCCCAGAAATGGGAGGTACCCCCAGGACTAGGAAAACTGGGTTGTCCGGCACCCATATCTGAAGTGTGTGCTGTTTTTCATTATTCCTCCCACTCAGAAATTTCTTTCTCTTCCTAAGAAAGGAACTTAAATATTTATCTTCTGCTTCCCCTCCCCCTTTCTGTCCCCCCCCCCTTCTTCTGGACCAGATTCTATTTCCACCTCACATTGCCCCTGTATTTTCTTCTAAATCCTGACTTTGTTGTGTCTTGGCTTAATCTGTTAGCTGTCCACTAAACTTTCAGAGAGTGCTGGAATCAGAAACAGCACATTTGGCAAAAAGCCAGTCACACATACCACAGAACCAGAGACAAGCTCTAGGACTGCAAAATCTTTTCAGCAACCCATTCCGGGTTCTTGCAGTCAGCAGTTCACCCAGACCCATGGTCGGAAAGAAACAACACATGCATTCGAATACACGTTGCCCACACAAGGCCTCTGCAGTCAGCTCACAAAGACACAATGTCTGCAGAAAGGCAGAATGGTCTTTGCCGGCTGCACACGCAGGCGATGCTTTCCCCACCCCTTCCTAAGCCGTCCTGACTGGCTCTTTCTTCCAGACACCTCCTCCCCTCCCGCTGCCTGACCGTGGCTTTGCTTCCTTTACTGGAGTCCCAAACTCGAACTGCCTGCCATCTACCAATCTCCCGACAAATCCGCGAGCTAGGCAATAACTTCTTCAAGTTCCTCTTTGCCCTGACCAGGAATTTAATCTCGCAAAAGGACAGTCCAATCAGAGTCTGCTCCAAATAATTTCTTCAGCTTTTAATTTTTTCTTCTTTCTTTAATTAAAAAGTTCTTGGGGGGAGGGAAGAAGCAGAAGGGAGAAAAAAAATGAAGTCCATAAAATAAAAACAGACAGGGACAGGCAATGGTGGCGCACGCCTTTAATCCCAGCACTTGGGAGGCAGAGGCAGGCGGCTCTCTGTGAATTCGACCCCAGCCTGGTCTACAAGGTGAGTACCAGAACAGCCAGGATCACACACAGAGAAACCCTGTCTCAAAAAAGCAGAGAGGCAGAGAAAGCCCTGACAGAAAGTTCACTGTATTGAGATTATGGATAAAACCAGAAAAGCCTTTG
Organism: Microtus ochrogaster; assembly: GCF_000317375.1. Lineage (NCBI taxonomy): Eukaryota > Metazoa > Chordata > Mammalia > Rodentia > Cricetidae > Microtus > Microtus ochrogaster. The sequence continues at coordinate 36,389,043 of NW_004949099.1, forward strand.
GGTCCAGAAACAAGCCTGTGAAGGTTTGTAATCCGAGCTACCCAGGAGGCTGAGGCAAGAGGACCAAAAATTCAAGGCTTGTCTGAGTTACAGAGTGAAGTCAAAGCCTGCCTGACCAAGTGAGCGAAACCATCATCTCAAAATTTAAAAAACAAATAAAAACAGGAGGGTGTGGTTCATTCGGTAGGATAACTATTTACCATTCAGGCCCTGAGCACGTCCCTAGCACGGTAGCACTAGCGATGGCGCACACCAGTAAAGGGTAGAGTCAAGAGAATCAGAAATTCAAAGTCCGCTTCAACCTTACAGCCCAGTCCAGCCTAGACTACGTGGGGGGGGGGGGGGGGAGCTGGTACAGAGCTCAGAGTTACAGAGCTCTCAAATTCAAACTCCAATACGGGTGGAGGGGTGGACTAGAGCTAGTTGGGGATTAAGAGCGTTTCCTGTTCTTACAGAAAACCTGACTTCGGTACCCAGCACTCCTGTTGGCCAGCACACAACTGTACACACCTGGTAATACATTCACACAAACACATCGAGATCAAAATGAAATCTCATTAAATCTGAGAAGAGCGCTACCACTTCTGTCCATATGGTGGTGCTCATGAGCTGAGGCTAAAAAAAAAAAAGGGAAAGTGGCGAGGCAGGTTTCAAAATTAAGGCGAGACAAAAGAACAGACCATGTGAAAGATTATACTATTTCTCCTGAGATTTTTTTTTCTCCGTCTGTGAGGCTAATGGGAGAATTAGTAATGGAGGAAAACCCTTTAATACGATTATGTTTCTTGAAATTTCCTAAAAAGACAAAATAGATAATTATCAAAAGTACCTGCCTCAAGGGAGACTGAAGCCAGTAATCTGAAAGTGTTTACCGACGCGTGGCAGGAAGGTACAGTTGGTCTCAAAGATTACACTACTTGAGACGTTGTCGTCGGCCCCATGCCCTCCCTTTTCTGTTTCCCTGAGATTCTTTTAACTGGTTATCTGACAAGATCTGTGTTTGTTATGCCCTTGGGGGATTCAGACAGCTGCTCAAGTCTGGGAAACGCTGCTGTAAGGTAGGGAAGCCTGCCTACCAGAGCCGGGACTCCTTGAAGAGAATTGCTAAGGACTCCAGACAGACAGACAGACAGACAGACAGACAGACAGACAGACAGCGGAACTGCTCCTTCCAGGAGAGAATTTCAGGACCTCCTTTTGCACTGACCAGAATCCCGGCACAAAGAGGAGTCCCAGGAAAGAAAGGTAGAGGATGGAGGACCAAGAGAAAAATAACTCGCATGGGTTATCTTTTGATCCCTCCAATCACAGACGATAAACGTAAAAAAGAAAAAGACATATTTTAAACAAAACAACAAAAAGGAAGGGGAGAAAAGGGAAGGGACGGGGAGACTCCTCATACACCAGTCAGCGTTGAAGAAATAACCGTTTATGACTGATTCTGCACAAGTCCTCCTGCAGCCCTGTTAAGTCTATACTGGACTCCACGGCCATTCTACAGTCGTCTTCTTAATCATCTGTCATGCTACGTAGCACTAACTCAACGTTATTGTTGCAAGGTACCAGATTTGGGGTTTTTGTTTGTTTGCTTGCTTTGCTTTGGTTTTTCTTTTTTGGGTTTTTTTTTTTTTTGGTTTTTTCGAGACAGGGTTTCTCTGTGGCTTTGGAGCCTGTCCTGGAACTAGCTCTGTAGACCAGGCTGGTCTCGAACTCACAGAGATCCGCCTGCCTCTGCCTCCCAAGTGCTGGGATTAAAGGCGTGCGCCACCATCGCCCGGCTTTGCTTTGGTTTTTCAAGACATGGTTTCTCTGTGTAACTTTGGAACCTGTCTTGAAACTTGTTGTGTAGTCCAGGCTGGCCTCCAACTCAAAGATCTACCTGCCTCTGACTCTCAAGTGCTGGAATTAAAGACATGAACCACCACTGCCTGGACAAGACAAGCTAACCACAGCTGGGCATGGCAGTGCACACCTTCAGTCCCAGCATTTGAGAATTTCATCCCTGCCTTTGAGAATTTGACACCATTCTCAGGATTTACAAACACGTCTTTGCTTCCCAGTTTATTACACGCGGCTTCCCAGTTTATTGTACTTCACTTACCAGTTTATTGCAGCGCTTTCAAAGACAGTAAGTTGGATACGGGAGGTTCGCAGGGAAGACTGGGCTCTGGCAGAGTCCTGGGAACAGAACCTTCTGCGTGTTGGTGCGCACCAACCTCTTTGAAGGCAGACACAGTGCTTACTATCCAGGAATTTATATGTTTCTGAGTTTTTCTAGACCATCCCACTTTCCTGGAAAGCAATGGGTGGGTCTAATCAGTAGGAGATTAGCGTGAGCCTAATCTCCAAGTCATTGCGCAATTCATTCAAAGATCTTTCTTACCTCACATGCTCCCGAATCGCATTATCATAAATTCAGGTGTGAACATTGCGAAAGATCAGGAGAGTGTTATAAATGACAGCAGATACTAGCAACACTCATGAATGGCCAAGGAGTTTAGACATAGAAACAAGACAAAATAACCCTATTATACCATATTTGTTCAATGGCTTTGTTTTGTTTTGTTTGTTTGTTTTTTGTTTCTGTCCAAGTCTTGCTTTGCAGCTTCATCTGCCCCTGAATTCAAAGATCATCCTGACTTGGCCCTGCCTCACTAAATCTCAACCTCTCCTTATCAGGGGTCCTGAACTTTAGAAATCCCTCACCCCCACCTTCGCAGCTATAAAAACTCACCCCCAGCTGGCACAGTGTCTTTTGGGTGCATGGAACTCTGAACTCTTGTGCTTAGAGTGCCCGCACGGGGCAACATACCTCTTTGTAGTCAATTCACATTGTACAGAGACTTTAAGGAAAATAAAAGGGACTAACTCGGATTAACTGGGTAGGAATTATCCCTGGGCTAGGATGAGAATCAGCAGTCATAATGTTAGGCCCAGATCACGGAGTTCCCGCCCAACTAGGAGACCAAGTCCTGTATGTAAAAGCAAAGAGCCTTTATTCTTACAAAAGTTGGCAAACTTGGACTCTCTCCGTGAGTCCATCATATTGCAGTGGTCAGAAAGCCCTGAGCTCAGCTGGGGGTGAGTTTTTATAGCTGCGAAGGTGGGGGTGAGGGATTTCTAAAGTTCAGGACCCCTGATAAGGAGAGGTTGAGATTTAATGAGGTCAGGTGATTCATTCCTGCAAAACTGGAGAAGCAGAGGAGTGGGGGGGGGGGTAGAATATATCAGGAATTCAAGGTGAGCAGGACTTTGTTGCCAGCCCTTTAGTCCAAGCAGAGGCAGCTGTGTATACGTGAGTTCAAGGCCAGTCTGGTCTCCATAGAGTCCAGGTTAACAAAGATCTGCCCTAAACAGTGACAATCTTATCTTTAAAAAGAAAAGGAATTCAAAGTTATTTTTGTCTATACGAGACTTAGACATTTAGAAGAAAGGGGAGGAGAGAAAGATTTCAATAAGTCATCTGCGTGACATTAAAGCCAGCAAACTGGTGGAACAAGGCAGAGAAGCCGGGAAATTAAGGATGGCGTGGAAGCAAAGACGAGAGTTTATGAGATTTATTTATTTTACTTTATGAAAATATCTTTTTTGCCTCCATGCTTATATGTGCATCATGTGCAGGTCTGTTAGATCCCAGAAAATGCGATCATGGATGGCTGTGAGCCACCACGTGGGTGTAGAGAGTCGAATCCAGGTCATTCCAAAAAGCAGCCAGAACCTTAATGGCTGAGCCATCTCTGCAGCCCCTGACTTTAGAGCCTTAGGATAGATAATTTCAAATTTTGAATGTGAGATGAAAATATTGTGGATATAACATATGGACTGCTGAAAGATTTTATCCAGTCTTTAAGGTGAAGCTTTACTGTTTGGGAGATTTTGCTGTTTGGTTGGTTGTTTTGATTTTTGGTTTGGCTTGCTTTTTTATTTTATTTTGTTGTTGTTGTTTGTTTTTGCTCTGTTTTTGAGACTCACTCTCTCTGTGTGGCCCTGGCTGGCCTAAAACTCATTATGTATACAAGGCAAGCCTAGATCTCACAGGAATCTGCCTGCTTCGGCCTCCAAAGCGCTGTGGATAAAGGTGTGTTCCTCAAGATCTACCTTTCCTCACTGATTTTAAACCAGAGAGTAACTTACCTAAATTAGTGCTAAAAGAGTTGAACAAATTCTGCTTCGTATTAGGAGTAAAGCTGGGGGAAGAACAGGAAGTAGAAAGAAGGTTTGGAACTCTGTTAGGGCATTGACTGAACTGAAGGATGAGGAAAACGTCAAGAACGCACGATTGTGAAGTTATTTTATTTTGGTTTGTTGAGGCAGGATTTCTCGGTGTAGCCCTGACTATCTTGGAACTCACGCTGTAGACCAGGCTGACCTCGAACTCACAGAGATCCACCTGCCTCTGCCACACAAGAACTAAAATTAAAGGTGTGAGCCACCACTGCTGGTGCAAGATACCAGATTTGTGTACAAAAGGGAACCACAGTTGGACATGCCCGTGCACAGCTTTAATCCCAGCATTTGAACATTCAATCCCTGCATTTGAGAACCTGCCACCACTCTTACAGAATTGACAAAGAAGTCTTAGTTTGCCAGTTTATTGCACTTCTTTTAAAGATGACGAATTGGTCTGAGGTTCTCAGGGTAGGCTGGAGTGCAATAGAGTCCAGGCACAGAACCTACTGCATGCTGCTGTGCACCAGCTTCTTTGAAGGCAGATACAGTATTAACGCTGAATTGATATCTTCCCGAGTTTTTCTGTGAACCAGTGCGTATAAAATTGCAACCCTAATCTCCAGTCACAGCTGCAATTCATTCAAAGGTCTTTCTTACCTCACATGCTCCCTAGGCTCATTAGCGTGAATTCATGTGTGAACATTGTCAAAGGTCATGAGTGTTCTATAAATGACAAAAGATACTAGGAACACTTGGAAACTTCCACGGCATTTAGGCATAAGTATAACACATTATATATTTATTATAGCGTTTTGTTTGTTTGTTTATCGAGACCCAGTCTTGCTTTTCAGCCCCATATGTCTTGAATTCAAGATCTTTCTGACTTGGTTGTAGTAGGTCTGAGGTCACCAGTGCGCACTCTCACACCCAGCTTGCACAGTGTCTTTTGGATGCACAGAACTCTGAGCTCTTGTGTTTGGAGCATCCACACTGGGCAAGATGCCTCTCTGCAGCAAATTCTCATTGTACGTACATTAGGAAAACAATCCAAACAGTACTAATGCCCAGAGTAGTCAGGAAGACCTGGTAGACATCAGCCCTGTGCTAGGATGAGACTCAGCAGTCACAGCACTGACACTGCTCAGGCTTCAGTTCCCAGCACAGGGAGAAGGGGAGGTTGAGGTTTAGTGAGGTCAGGTGATTCATTGCTGTAAGCACTGGAGAAGCAGAAGGGTAGGAGGATATATCAGGAATTCATGGTCAGCAGCACTTGGTTTAATCCAAGCAGAGTCACCCAAATTACCTGTGAGTTCAAGGCCAACCTAGTGTCCCTTGAGAGAACAGATTAGCAGGGAAATTAAGGTTGGGATGGAAACAGAGGTGAGAGCTTATAAGGAAGAGAAAGCTGAGAACCCTCTTTTTAAATATTTTAGGCTTATTTATTTTTGTTTTATGAGTATTAAGTTTTGCCTCCACGCCTGGATGTTCATCCTTTGCAGGTCTGTTGGATCCCCTGGAACTGGGATCGTGGATGGTTGTGAGCCACCACATGGGTGTAGAGAATTGAACCCAGGCCATTCCATAAGCAGCCAGTACTCTTAATGACTGAGCCACCTCTGCAGCCGCGATTGTGTCAAATTTTGAATGTTTGATAAAAATGTTATGGATATGACTTATGGACTCCTGGGGGATTTTATCCACACCTTAACAAGAATGTGAGCCTTTCCAGTTCAGGGGTTTTGTTGTTGCTGTTGTTTGTTTGCTGTTTTTGGTTTGACTTGCATTTTTTGTTTTTGTTTTTTTTTTTCTTTTTGTTCTGGTTTGCTTTTGTTTTTAAGACAAGTTATCACTCTTTAGCCCTGGCTGGCCTGATATTCACTGTGGACCCACGGCTGTCCTAGATCTCATAGAGAAATACTTGCCTCTGCCTCTGATAAACTGAGATTAAAGCTGTGTACCTCTGCTGGGCAATGGTGCCACATGCCTTTAATCCCAGCACTCGGGAAGTAGAAGCAGGCTGACCGTTGTGAGTTTGAGACCAGCCTGGTCTACAAAGCTAGTTCCAGGTCTGTTAGGAATGTTACACAGAGAAACCCTGTCTCATGCCAAAAAAAAAGAGCTAAAAGATTTGTACATCTGTAAACAAAAGCTGTACTTTCATTCCTGGCCACCCTGACCCAAATAATAGCACGGAAACCATATTAGCTATATCATTGTTTGGCCAACGGCTCAGGCATATATCTAGCTAGCCCTTACATCTTTGATTAACCCATTTCTATTAATCTGTGTATCTCCACAAGGCTGTGGCTTTTGTGTAAGGTTTTGGCATATTTCTTCTTCAGCAGCTACATGGCATCTCCTGGCTCAGCCTTCTTTATCCCTGCATTCTGTGTAGTTTTTCCCCCTTACCTATATTCTGCCAAGTGATAGGCTAAAGCAGCTTCTTTTTAAACCAATGGTAAACAAAAACACAACCTAAACAGTGGAAAAATCTTATCTACAAAAGGGCGGGAAGGAATTCAATGTTATTTTTGTCTCTATAGGACTTAGACGTTAAGAAGAAAGGGCAGGGGAGAAAAAAATAGGAATTCAGTATTATTTTTGTCCACATGAAACTCAGAAGAAGTAATGGGAGGAAAGAAGAGATTACTGTAAACTATCTGGGTGGCATTAAGCCAGGGAACTAAGGGTGTGCTGTGGGACTGAAGCAAATTAGCCAGGAAATTAAGGATGGACTAGAAGCGTGGATGAGAGCTTAGATGGAAGAGAAAACTTAGAACTCTCTTGTAGCAAGGAGAGCAGCGACAGGCTCTGCCCTGGACACCTGAGAGGAACGCAGGCCCTTTGTTCAGTACCACCCAACTAGCTTATACCCAAAATAATTACACAGAAACTGTATTTATTTGAACACTGCCTGGCCCATTAGCTCTAGCCTCTTACTGACTAACTCTCACATCCTGATTAACCCATTTCTATTCATGTGTATCACCACTTGACTGTGGCTTACTGGCATGAGTCTAACCAGCGTCCATCTCAGAGAGGGACAGGAGAATCATGGCATCTGCCACACTTCCTTCTTCCTCCCAGAATTCTGTTCTGTCTACTATGTCCACCTAAGGCTACCCTATCAAAAGGCCAAGGCAGTTTTCTTTATTCAACCAATGAAAGCAGCACATAGACAGAAGACCCTCCTACACCACTCTCCTTTTAAATATTTAGGTTTATTTAGTTTTCCTTTATGAGTATGAATTTTTGCCACCATATCTGTGTGTGCATCCTGTAAAGGACTGTTGGATCTCCTGGAACTGGGATCACGGATCCATAGGTGTAGAGAATCGAACCCAGGTCTTTGCAAAAGATGGCAGTACTCTTAAAGACTGAGCCATTTCTGCAGCCCCTGAGCTTAGGGCTTTAGGGTAGATAGTTTCACATTTTGAATGTGAGATAAAAATAATGTGGATATGATATATAGATGGTTGTGGGTTTATCCACACCTTAAGGATGATGGCAAGGCTTTACAGTTTGGGAGATTTGTTGTTTGTTTGGATATTTGGTATGGATTGCTTTTGACTTTTTCTTCTTTTGTTTTTGTTCTATTGTTGTTTTTGAGAGAAGGTGTCACTGTGTCACTGTGTAGCCCTGGCCGGCCTCAGACTCACTATGTAGACAAGGCTGGCCTGGATCTTGTAGTGATCTCCCTTTGTCTGCCTCCCAAGTGCTCTGAGTGAAGATGTGTATTTTACCACAACGTCTTTACAGATTTTAAACCTGAGGAAAACTTCATCAAATTAGTGCATAAGAGAGTTGAATGATTTCTGCTTTGTATTAAGGGCAAAGAAGGGGGAAGTTAGGGAAGTGGAAAGTTTGGAACTCTGTTAGGGCTTTGACTGAACTGAAGAATGGAGAAAATGACAAGAATGAATGAAAGTTTAGTTATTTTACTTTATTTTGGTTTGTTGAGGCAGCTTTCCTCTGTGTAGCCCTGGCTGTTCTGGAACTCACTCTGTAGACCAGGCTGCCTTGAACTCACAGAGATCCACCTGCCTCTCCAGAGTGCTAGGATTAAAAGCTTGCAATGCCACTGCTGGAGCAAGATACCAGATTTGTATAGAAATGTTAATTACAGCTGGACATGGTAATACATACCATTAACCCCAGCAATAGAGAATTTAATCCCGGATTTGAGAATCTGCCACCATTCTCACAGAATTGACAAGAAAATCTTCACTTAGCAGTTTATTACACTTCGTAAAGATGATGAGTTAGTTGGGGAAGTTTGCAGAACCGGTCAGGACCGGTTAGGGTGTGGCAGAGTCCAGGACACAAACTTCTGTGTGCTGTTGTACACCTACCTTTTGAAGGCAGATAAAGTCTTATCCCAGAATTGATATCTTCCAGAATTTTTCTGGAAATCAGTGGGTAGGTCTGTAAATTCCAACCCTAATCTCCAGGTCACTGCTGCAATTCATTCAAAGGTCTTTCTTACCTCCCTTGCCCCCAATTCTTGTTAGCATAAATTCACGTGTCTGTAGAAGGAGCTACTGGCCACTTCCTGCCACCCAGCTCTCGTCTGCCTAGCTAGCTTATGCCTGGAAATAACAACACACAAATTGTATTTTTTTTTTTTTT
>NW_004949099.1:36398811-36399977 GCF_000317375.1 Microtus ochrogaster
GGGAGAAGGGGAGGCTGAGGTTTAGGGAGGTCAGGTGATTCATTCCTATAAGCACTGGAGAAGTAGGGGGGGGGGGATATATCAGGAATTCAAGGTCAGCAGACTTGGTGGCCAACACTTTAATCCAAGCAGAAGCAGCTGTGTACCTGTGAGTTCACGGCCAGCCTGGTCTCTATACAGAGTCGGGGTTAAGAAAGTTCTGCGTTAACCTTTGAAAAGTATGGTTCAGTGGTTAAGAGCACTGGCTGTTCTTCCAGAGGACCTGGTTTCAATTTCTTACACCCACATGGCAGCTTATACCTGTCTGTATTTCCAGTTACAGGAGATCTCATATGACAGCCTTCACAACAAAGCACATAAAACTAATTGAATAAATTATATAAGAAAGAGTGAAAAACTTATCTAGCCTTTAAGATACGGTGCTGTGGGAGCTCCTTCTGCTCTTTTAGTCAATAGCCTTTAAGATACCAGCCCTCTTGCACATGGTCTCTTATATAATAAATGCAGCTGTAAATGCATTTGCACTTTTGCTTCCGGCTCTTGCTTCCAGCTGCTATTCTCTGTTCCTGTTCCCCATTCGTGCAGAGGACTGATATCTAGGACAGTGATCTGTAAGTCTCCCTAAATAAGTAACCCTTTATTATACATAATTTTGAACTAGTGTGGGATTATTTTGATTTCTGCCATCAAATAAGAACAGAAATATATATATAATAAAATTGATCTTAAATTTGTATCAATAAACCAAAGTCCATACCAATGAAAAATATTCATTTCTATATCTTATCACCAGCCTTTTTTATAAAAGAGAGTGACTGTGACCATTAACAATTTATACCCAACTCTTTTAAATGAAAACAAACATTGATAAACAATCATTTTGGGAATTGGGCATAGTCCTCTCCAAAGTGCTTCATGCTGTTTGTTGAACGAAATATTTTTTGGGTTCATATAGATCTTGAGGGTCTAAATCCATCAAATCACATTAACCTTGAAGCTAAATCAGAACTTATTTTCCAAAGTAATATAGCCTTATATTCAAATTTTAAAGTGAAGATACCTTTAAAATATGTATGTTGGTTTAGCTTAGCAACCTGTAGTTGCTCATTCACAATCAAAAAATTTAAAGAAAACACAATAATATATATATATATATTCCACACTCT
>NW_004949099.1:36400615-36407904 GCF_000317375.1 Microtus ochrogaster
TTATTATGTATACAGCATTGCTTTCATGTATGTGTGCAGGCCAGAAGAGGGCACCAGACCCCATTACAGATGGTTGTGAGCCACCATATGGTTGCTGGGAATTGAACTCAAGACCTTTGGAAGAGCAGGCAATGCTCTTAACCTCTGAGCCATCTCTCCAGCCCTATATTTTTTTAACATACTGTAAACCATTCAGGGGCTTCTTTTTATCTGAATCTTACTTCACTGTGAATCTGCGATCCTTTTTTGAGCACTGCTTTAAACTGTTACATGGACATGACTTAGACTAGCGCTGCAGCTTTGCCTGTTGACTCTACCCAGTCCAACATGGCAGAGGTATGTTCACCGCTTCTGCAAGCCATGCTCTTTGTGCCAGCTCAAGGAACACAGCTGGTCTATGTTGCCATTAAGCAACGTGTAGCATTCTGCTCACCAACTCCACTCAAGTGCTCTTTAAGCAGAACCTTCTGAAAGGGCAGTGTCATTCCTGCTGTCACCACAAACCATCAAGTCATCTCTGAAAGAAGCAGTGCCTCTGCTCACTACCAGGGAACAGAGCCTTTCTGAAAAAAATGTGGCTACTAAGAAATCTTCAATTGACCCCATTTTAGTGGTTTAAACAAAAGGTTTAACCTTTTTTTAAGCTTTCTTAGGCTTTATGTAGATGTACAATGCCCAATGTTGGGTGCCACTATGTAAACAGAAATCATACTTCAGTTTCCCAGACATCTAGACCTGAATAATCACATAGAAACTATATTAAATATAACATTTGTTTGTCCAATGGCTCAAGAGTATTTCCAGCTAGTGCCTACATCTTTTGTTTTTATTTTTGTTTCTATTTTTTGAGACAGGGTTTTTCTGTAGTTTCGAACCTGTTCTGAAACTAACTCTTGTAGACCAGGCTGGCCTTGAACTCACAGAGATCCACTTGCCTCTGTCTCACGTGTGCTGGAATGATCACTTAGGAGGTCAGTGTGCCACCACTGCCCAGCTGCGCCTTCATCTTAAATTAATCCATTTCTGTTCATCTGTGTTTTGTCACGAGATTAAGGCTTATTGGTGATGTTTTGGCATCTTTCCCCTTTAACAGTTACATGGTGTCTCCTTGATTCTGCCATCTTTCTCCCCCCATTAAGTTTAGTTTTCTGACCTATCTATATACTGCCCTGCCATAAGCCAAAGCACAGTCTTCATTAACCAATGGTAATAAAATATATTCATACCATACAGAAGGCAATCCCACATCATACATCCATACCAAGTAGTCTTCACAGATTTTAAACCAGATAGTAACATAATGGAATTAGTGCTAAAGAATGCTGAATGGTTTCTGCTTTATATTAGGAGCAAAGAAGGGGGAAAGTTGTGTAGTAGAAGATTTGGAACTCTGTTAGGGTATTGATTGAATGGAAAGATGGAGGAAATTACCAGAATGGATGGGTGTGAAGTTATTTTATTTTGCTTTGTCTATTTTTTTTCCTTTTTATGGTTTTGAGGAAGGATTTCTCTGCGTAGCTTTAAAACTTGTCCTGGAAGTTGCTCTGTACACTAGACTGGCCTCAAACACACAGAGATCTGCCTGGCTCCTCCTCCCAAGTGCTGGGATTAAAGGTGTGTACCACCACTGCCTATACAAGACAACAGATTTTTATACAAAAGCTAATGACTGCTGGGCATGGTAGGGTACATCTTTAATCCCAGCATTTGAGAATTTAATCTCACCTTTAAGAATTCAATTCCTGCCTTTGAGAATTTGCTAACATTCTCAGAGAATTGACAAAGAGGTCTTCACTTAACCGTTCATTACAGTTCTTTCAATGATGATGAGTTGTGTGGGGAGGTGAGCAGGACAGGCTGCAATGTGACAGTGTCTGGGGCACAGAACATTCTGTATGTTGCTATGCACCAACCTCTTTAAAGAAAGATACCGTCCTAACCCAGAACTGATATGTTCCAGAATTTTCTCAGACCATCCCAGTTATCAGGAAATAAGTGGGTGGGTCTTCAAATTGCAACCCTAATCTCCAGGTCACAGCTGCAATTCATTCAAAGGTCTTTCTTACCTCACATGCTCCCTAGTCTCATTAACATGAATTCACGTGTGAACGTTGTGAAAGATCAGGGGAGTATTATAGATAACAGAAGATACGAGTAACACATGTGAACTTTGATGGAATTTAGGCAAAAATACAAGACAATACATACTTATTATAGCCCGTTTTTATAGCATATTTTTGTTTGTTTGTTTGTTTGTTTGTTGAGACCCAGTCTTGTTTTTCAGCCCCAAATGCCCTTGAATTCAAGCTCCTCTGATTTGGCCCTACCAGGTCTTGGTTACCAGTATGCACACTCACACACCCAGCTTGCACAGTGTCTTTTGGATGCAGAGAACTCTGAGCTCTTGTGTTTGGAGCATCCACACTGGGCAGTACATCACTCTGCAGCAAATTCACATTGTACATACATTAGGAAAACAATCCAAGCAGCACTAATGCCCAGAGGAGCCAGGAAGACCTGGTAGATATCTGTCCTGTGCTAGGATGAGACTCAGCAGTCACAGCACTGACACTGCTCAGGCTTCAGTTCCCAGCACAGGGAGAAGGGGAGGTTGAGGTTTAGTGAGGTCAGGTGATTCATTGCTGTAAGCACTGGAGAAGCAGAGGGGTAGGAGGGATATATCAGGAATTCAGTCTGCAGGACTTGGTGGTCAACCCTTTAATCCAAGCAGAAGCAGCTGTGTACCTGTGAGTTCAAGGCCAGCCTGGTCTCCAAAGAGAGATGCAGGTTAACAAAGGCCTGTGCTAAACACTGAAAATCTTAGGGTTGGAGAGATGGCTCAGTGGTTAAGAGCACTGGCTGTTCTTCCAGAGGACCTGGATTCAATTCCCATCACCTTTCTGCATCCAAATCAATGGGACCTCATATGAAATCTTTACACCAACCAACATAAAATAAATTATTAAAACTGCAGTGAAAATATTATCTAAAAAAGAAATTCAAGGTCATATTTGTCCATAGGAGTGTTAGAAGATAAAAAGTGAGAGTAGAAGAGATTATAACTGTTGTGGGAGGTCCTTCTGCTCCTCCAGCCTATAGCCGCTGAGATACCAGCCCATTGGGGTGTGGTCTCTCTCCCTTTAAAAAAGCGGCCACTTCCCTCTCCTCTCTCTCTTCACTTCCTGCTCCGCTGGCAACTAGACCCCCTTCCTGGTTGTGCAGAGGGCTGTTGTCTGGGACGGTGATCTGTAAATTTTTTCCCCTTTAAATAAATACCACCCTATTAATCATAATTCTAAACTGGTGTGGCATTGTTTTTGACTTACGCCTTCATATAACAAACTAACTAGGTGACATTAAGTTAGGGATCCAAGGACATGGTGTGGAAATAAAGCAAATAAGCCAGAAAATTAAGGACAGAATGGAAGCATGGATGTGAGTTTAGAAGGAAGAGAAAGCTAAAACTTTCTTTTTAGCCGGGCGGTGGTGGCGCACGCCTTTAATCCCAGCACTCGGGAGGCCGAGGCAGGCGGATCTCTGGGAGTTCGAGACCAGCCTGGTCTACAAGAGCTAGTTCCAGGACAGGCTCCAAAACCACAGAAGAAACCCTGTCTCGAAAAACCAAAAAAAAAAAAAAAAACTTTCTTTTTAACATTTTTAGATTTATTTATTTTTACTTTATGAGTATAAATTGTTGCCTCCTTGCCTGTATGTTCATCTTGTGCATGTCTGTTGGATCTCTTGAAACTGGGATCATGGATGCTTGTGAGCCACCACATGGGTGTAGAGAATCGAACTCAGGTCGCTTCAAAAAGCAGTCAGTACACTTAATGGCTGAGCCATCTCTGCCGTCCGTGAGCTTAGGTCTTTAGGGTAGATAGCTTCAAATTTTGAATGTGTGATAAAAATATTATGGATATCATATGAGGATTGCTAAATGATTTTGTTCATACCCTAAGGATATTGGTAAGGCTTTACTCCTTGTTGGTTTTTCTTATTGTTTGTTTTGATTTTTAATTTGACTTCCTTCTAATTGGTTTTTGTTTTGTTTTTGTTGTTGTTTCTGAGACAGGGTCCCACTATGTAGCCCTGACTGGCCTGAAACTCACTATGTAGAGAAGGCTGGCCTGGAACTCACAGATCTGCCTGCCTCTGCTTTCCAAGTGCTGTGATTAACGATGTGTGTCTCCAAACCCATCTGTCTTCATGGATTTTCAACCAGAGAATAAGGAAGTCAAATTACTGCTAAAGACAATTGAATGATTTCTGCTTTGTATTAGGAGCAAAGATGGGGGAAGGTTGTTGGAAAGTAGAAGCATTGGAACTCTGAGAACTGACTGATCTGAAGGATGGAGAAAATTACCAGAAAGGGTGGATGTGAAGTTATTTAACTTTATTTTGTTGAGACAGGGTTTCTCTGTGTAGCCCTGACTGTCATGGAACTCACTTTGTAAAGGAGGCTGCCTCAAACTCAGAGAGATCCACGAGCCTCTGCCTCCTAAGTGCTGGTATTAAAAGTGTGCACTACCACTGTCCATGCAAGATTTTAGATTTGTATACAAAAAATAATCACCGCTGCGCATGGTGGTGCACACTTTTGTTATCATTTCCATCACCCAGCGCTTTGGCAAAATGCCTAGCCACCCCAGAGAGGGCACATCCGGGTTCCAGTGCTGCACATGCGCCATCAAGTGCTCAGGCAACTTATTTTTTTTATTGATTTTTATTGAGCTCTACATTTTTCTCTACTCCCCTCCCTGCCTCTCCCCTCTCCACTTCAACCCTCCCCCAAAGGTTCCCATGCTCCCAATTTACTCAGGAGATCTTGTCTTTTTCTACTTTCTACTTCCCATGTAGATTAGATCTATGTAAGTCTCTCTTAGTGTCCTCATTGTTGTCTAAGTTCTCTGGGATTGTGGTTTTTAGGCTGGTTTTCTTAGCTTTATGTTTAAAAACCACCTATGAGTGAGTACGTGTGATAATTGTCTTTCTGTGTCTGGGTTACCTCACTCAAAATAATGTTTTCTAGCTCCATTCATATTCCTGAAAAATTCAAGCTGTCGTTATTTTTTCTGCTGTGTAGTACTCCATTGTGTAAATGTACCATATTTATATATATATTCTTCGATCTAGGGGCATTTAGGTTGTTTCCAGGTTCTGGCTGTGACAAACGATGTTGCTATGAACATAGTTGAGCATATGTCCTTGTGGCACAATTGAGCATCCTTTGGATATATACCCAAAAGTGGTATTACTGGGTCTTGAGGAAGGCTGTTTCCCAATTTTCTGAGAAATTGCCACACTGACATCCAAAGGGATTGTACCAGCTTGCATTCATTCCCACTAGCAATGCAGAAGTGTTCCCTTTCCCCACAATCTCTCCAGTATAAATTGTCATCAGTGTTCATGATCTTGGCCATTTTTACAGGTAGTTGTAAGATGGAATCTCAGAGTTGTTTTGATTTTCATTTCTCTGATGACTAAAGATGTTGAGCATTTCCTTAAATGTCTTTCGGCCATTTTAGATTCCTCTGTTGAGAGTTCTCTGTTTAGGTCTGTACTCCATTTTTTTTAAATTGAATTATGTGTTCTTTTGGTGACCAATTTCTTGAGTTCTTTGTATATTTTGGAGATCAGACCTCTGGATCACACAACTTATATAGACACCCAGGGCCCTCAAGCCCTATGTGACCTACCTGCAGTGGAGTCATGTGATCTATGCATGCTGCTGCTAAGCATGATATAGCTATGTAAGCCCCTGTACGCATGCGCTAGGCAGCCATCGGTTTTTGGAGAGTACCCCTTAATTTAAAGGTACATTTGCTCGTGTAGGTTTATCCCAAGCCAGAAGAAAGGCTAAGAAGAAGAAAGACTGCACAGTTGAGATGAGTCGGTGGCAATGGGTTGAGCAGCTCTATTGTAAAATATTACTTGAGAAGTAATTATTTTCATAAAAAATTATTTATCCTTTGCCTTCGGTATAATTTTAAGGTTGTGAGTATTGAAAGACATTTGCATTGTTTTTAACAACAGTTTCCACTCTCCTTCCTCAAAAGGACCCCAACTTTAAGCTTACATATGAGAGTGTGTGTGGAAGAAGAACCGATTTTATCAATAAAGATGAGTGTTTAAAACTGGGGAAAAGCTGAACACGCCGCTCCATGCTCTCTTCCTGCACCAACTTCCTCAGGACTGACTCTCTCTCTCTCTTTCTCCATCCTCCTCCCTTTCCCTCCCACCCCTTTTCTGTCCTCCCTCCCTCCATTCTCTGTCCTTCTTCTGGAGAGGCAGCTTCTGCCTCTCTCTCCCCCTCTTCTCCCCTTCCCCCTCCATAACCCACTAAGTAAACTCTATACCCCAGCTCTCTCTCCATAGTGTATCTATAGGTCTCCCAGCCACAAGGGCACCCACCGAGGCCTCAGGTGGACAGCTGCTGCCTCTCATGAGACCAGCCTCGTGTCACCCTTTTATAAATAATTTCATCTTTAATCCCACCTTTGATAATTCAATTATTGCCTTTGAGAATTTGCCAACATGCTCCCAGAACTGGCCAAGAAGTTTTTGCTTACCAGTTTATTATAGTTCTTTCAAAGATTATGAGTTACGTGGGGAGGTACACAGGGCAGGCTGGGGTGTGACAGAGTCAGGGCACAGAACCTTCCTTTTGTGGCTGTGCACCAACCTCTTTGAAGACCGATAAGGTCCTATCGCAGAATTGATATCTTCCCAAGTTTCTCTGTGAATCAGTGGGTAGGTCTGCAATCCCAACCCTAATCTCCAGATCACAGCTGCAATTCATTCAAAGGTCTTTCTGACTTCACATGCTCCCTAGTCTCATTAGCATGAATTCACATGTGAACATTGTGAAAGATCAAGAGAGTATTATAGATAACAGAATATACTAGTAACACGTTACAGGGAGAGGATCCCTTGTTTGTCTCTGTCGCCCGGCTAGCTTACACCCAAAATAACCACACAGAAACTGTATTCATTAAAACACTGCTTGGCCCATCAGCTCTACTTTCTTATTAGCTAATTTTTACATCTTAATTTAACCCATTTCTATTAATCTGTGTATCGCCACGTGACTGTGGCTTACTGGCTAACCAGCGTCCATCTCAAGCAGAAGATCCATGGCTGTTGAAATAGGAGCGGCGGAGCTGCATCCCCAGCACCCTGCCGCCCACATGGCTAGTTTAGCTTATGTCCCGAAATAATTACATGGAAACTGTATTCTTTTAAACACTGCCTGGCCCCAATAGTTCCAGCCTCTTATTGGCTAGCTCTTA
>NW_004949099.1:36408773-36410248 GCF_000317375.1 Microtus ochrogaster
TGGAGAAGCAGAGGGGTGGGGGGGGGGATATATCAGGAATTCAAGGTCAGCAGACTTGGTGGCCAACCCTTTAATCCAAGCAGAAGCAGCTGTGTACCTGTGAGTTCAAGGCCAGCCTGGTCTCCAAAGAGAGATGCAGGTTAACAAAGTCCTGGGCTAATAAACAGTGGAAACGTTAGCTTGGAAAAAAAAAAGAGGAATCCAATGTTATTTTTGTCCATATGAGACTTAGAAGATTAGAAGTAAGTGGAGGAGAGAAGAGATTACCATAAACTATCTAGGTGACATTAAGCAAGGAACTAAGGACATGGTATGGGAATGAAGCAGATAAGGCAGGAAATTAAGGGCGGAATGGAAGAAAGAATGAGAGTTTAGAAGGAAAAGAAAGTTTAGAACCCTCTTTTTAAATATTTAGGTTAATTTAGTCTTCCTTTATGAATATAAATGTTTGCCTCCTTGCCTTTATGTTCATCATATGTAGGTCTGTTGGATTCCCCAGAACTGGAATCATGGATGGTTGTTAGGCACCACTTGGGTGTGAAGAATCAAGCCCAGATTATTTTGAAAAGCAGTCAGTACTTTGTTTTTTTTTTTTTTGTTTTGAGACCAGGTTTTGTGTTGGTTTGGAGCCTGTCCTGGAACTAGCTCTTGTAGACCAGGCTAGCCTCCAATTCACATAGGTCTGCCTGCCTCTACCTCTCGAGTGCTGGGATTAATGGCATGTGCCACTCTGAGTTTAGGACTTAGGGTAAATAGTTTCAAATACTGAGTGTGAGATTAAAAAAAAACATTGTAGATATAATATATGATTTGCAGGGAGACTTTATTCATACCTTAAGAATGATGGTGAGATGTAGATGGAAGTTTCTTTCCTGCCCTGTCCCATAGCCATTCAGTCCCAAAGAAACACACAGAGGCTTATATTAATTATAAACTATTTGGCCTATTGTTCAGGCTTATTACTAACTACCTCTTACAACTTAAATTAACCCATAATTCTTGTTTATGTTTAGCCATGTGGCTTGGTATCTTTTCTCAGTAAGGCATTCTCATTTTGCTTCCTCTGCTTCTGGATGACTACTATGTCTCTGTCTTTCCTCTTCCTAGAATTCCCCTAGTCTACTTACCCTGCCGCCTATACTTTCTGTCTGGCTACTGGCCCATTAGCATTTTATTAAACCAATACAAGTGACAAATCTTTACAGTGTACAAGAGCATTATCCCATATCAGTGAGACTTTACAGTTTGGATTGTTTTGTTGTTTGTTTGTTTATTTGAAGTTTTGATTTGACTGGTTTTGTTGTTGTTGTGGTGGGTTTTTTTTTAATATTTATTTATTATGTATACAATATTCTGTCTGTGTGCCTTCCTGCAGACCAGAAGAGGGCGCCAGATCTCATTACAGATGGTTGTGAGCCACCATGTGGTTGCTGGGAATTGAACTCAGGACCTTTGGAAGAGCAGGCAATGCTCTT
>NW_004949099.1:36410443-36415293 GCF_000317375.1 Microtus ochrogaster
CCCCCCAGAGACCACCAGGAGTCTGATATCGTGTGCAAAAGCAAAGAGCCTTTATTGAAAGCTCAGCTTGGACTCTCTATCCATTCCAACACATTGGTTGGATATGGGAGAGCAACAAGCTCAGTAGAGGAATTCTGGATTCATATGGGAGTTGAACTCCTGATTGGGCAAGAGTGGGATATCAGAAGTCTTGTCAAATGGGGGTTGGTACTGGCAACGCTGTAAGAAAATTTGCAACCTATATAAAAGTTCTGTACGCTATTCGTCATGTTTAGGAGCATCTAGTAATCTTTTGTGTCAACTCTGATCTGTTTCCTGCAGGGCACAGTAAGAGTGAGACCTAGTCCCAACATTGTTAGCCTGCAGCCTGTCATGGCTGCACTAATGTTAAGTTAGGTCTCATCATAACCCCCTCTCCAAGTAACTAGAAGGACACAATCCTGGGTCCTGTGTATCTAGGGGTTCCAAAGGATGACATTAAGGCCATAGGACCATGAGTTGAACTGTGTTGACTGTTTCCCACATAAAAGTCATCTGTGTGTTAATCAGGCAGGGGCCCAAGGTCAGTAAGAGGATAAGGATTAGAATTCTGTTAGTGCTGAAAGTAGGGTGGTTAGCCAAGGGGATCAATTAAAAAGACCCTCATTCTATCCAGACTGTTCCTGGACCTGCCGTTCTCTGTCTTTAATTTTTTTCTTAGTATAGCCATTGAGTCACGAGTGACCCCTGAGTGACTGACATAAAAACAATGTGTTTTCCTAAGGGCAATACAGAGCCTTCCTTGCTATATAAAAAGGAGATCCAGGCCCCAATTGTTCTGTAGCTACTTCAGCTAGAGAGCCTAGAAACTTTTCTAGTTTGCCAATCAAGTCCTCAATGTGAGCCAAGTCTGGATTTATGGCTAATTGTAAAGTCTTGTAGTTTTTGTTTTGTAATATTAATGCTGAGGTTCCTATACCTGTGGCTCTGCTAACCCAAACAAATCAAGCTGGAGAGCAGTATTGTAGCTTCCCCGATAAGCTATGGAGACAGGGCTAGTTCCATCTGAGTCTCTTCATAATATTTTATGTTGGGAAAGAGCTGGACCATCACACAGTATCCCTCTCCTGCGTTTGGGACCATACCATGAATGCATGGGGTCAGCACAGTGTTGCAGCCCCATCATCCAGATGGGGGCAGCAATAATGAGTTTCATTCTGCACAATCAAGGTTTTACTTTTGCTGGACTGTCCCAGAGTACTGACATGTGAGCAACAGGTTTCCCTCAAAGGGAATTTGCCTTTGACTTAGCATTTCAGCCTGTTAAGGAAAACAGATGACGTACTCCTTTCTGTAAGTGCTTTCAGCTGAATTTGGGGTGTCAGTAGTCTGGGTCCAGAAAGGCTGAAAGGCTAGACAAAGGCTGGGCAATGAGGAATTTATCAGGAGCTGTTCCAGGTGAAGGGACAGGAAACAATCATATCGACTGGACTGGTTCATAATCAGCAAGTCCAGAGCTCAGCAGTTTCCTGTCCTTAGGTGCTCCCCGAATGGTATCTGTTAAATCTGCTGAGGCAAATATAGATTAAAGACAAAAGTTAAAATTCAGGCACTTAAAAGAAAACGTTGTATTTGGGACTTTTATTTATCTGGAGTTCATTTGACCAGTGACAAGTGGATTTAAGTCTTATGATTTTTTTGATTCCTTGAAGCTTACGTGATTTTTTTTAGTTTATCAAAGGCGATATAAATTCTAGACATATTAGCATTTTCATTGTATTGAAATCCGTATTTGGAAGAAAACAGTCAACAAGTGTCTGTAAAACAGCTGGGACAGATTTCTACCTTGGAGACAGCAAAAGCTATGGCTTTGGGTAAGCCTGATGAGAAACATCTTTCAGGCTATACTTAGAAGACAAGCAAAGGACATTTAAAATCTTGAGTTTATGACTGAATAGTGAGTACTCAGTGCTCTATCAGTTTATCCAAACTCCTTTTTATTTTTTTATAATTTATTTAACTTTATTTCATGTGCGTTGGGGTGAAGGTGTCAGATCCCCTGGGACTGGAGTTACAGACAGTTTTAAGCTGCCATGTGGATGCTGGAATTTGAACCCGGATCCTCTGAAAGAGGAGCCAGTGCTCTTAACCTCTGAGCCATCTCTCCAGCCCCCCCAAACTCCTTTTATTAGTGTTAAAATTTCAAACCTCTAGCAGGGCAGAGGTGAAGTCTCAGTGTAGCGGTGTATTTTTAGTCAGGTCTGAAGTCATACAGGGCATATAAGATTAATGTCCAAGGGCTGGAGAGATGGCTCAGGGGTTAAGAGCAGTGTCTGCTCTTCCAGAGGTCCTGAGTTCAAAACCCAGCAACCAGAGGGTGGCTCAAAACCATCTATGAGATCTGGTGCCCTCTTCTGACCTGCAGGTGCACATGCAGACAGAACACTGTATATGTAATAAATAAAATCATTAAAAAAAAAAAGATTAATGTCCAAGACCAATTATCCTGTCAAGCTTCCATGCTTCCTTGAACATTCAGAGAAATATAACCAGAAAAATCTATGATATATGAATCTCAACATAGCTAGGACCAAGCCAATTTTATGGTTCTCTGAATTTTTAAAAAATTTCTCTGCACTACTTTTATTAGTATTCGACATTTTAAATGGTTTTTTTGTTGTTGTTTTTTTGTTTTGTTTTTTGTTTTTTCGGTTTTTTGGGTTTTGTTTTTTTGTTTTGTTTTGTTTTTTTGGTTTTTCAAGACAGGGTTTCTCTGTAGCTTTAAAGCCTGTCCTGGAACTAGCTCTTTTAGTTTAAACTGGCCTCGAGCTCATAGAGATCTGCCTGCCTCTGCCTCCCGAGTGCTGGGATTAAAGGCATATGTCACCACCATACGGCAGAAAGTGTATTTTACCAGAGATAGGAATATTTATTATTGAGAACAGTCACTGTAAGGTATATTCCTTTAATGAAAAGTTATATCTGAAACCTGTTTATTCTTTAATATGAAGCTTGTGAGCAAGGCAAACCTGTTTGTCTTTTTTAAATAAGAGACCTAGTTGTCTATCTGACAAAGCTATAGTCAGCTTAGCCATCAGTGTCAGAGATCTGAGAAAAATTAACCAAAATAGCAGAGGCTAATTTATAGTCTTTACATAGACAGCTACCCCAGGCTCCTATAGGCTCTATGGCAATGAGGGCAGAGTTATCAAGATAGCAGTCTCGGCTTCCAGGCCCAGAGGATGACAGGCTCTTTTGTGGAGGAGGAATATGGGGAGATTGGCCTTACCTTGTCTAGGTAAAGCAGGGCATCAGCTCTCCAGTGTCCTGCTTGTCCATAGTTTGGGCTGAGCCTTAATAGAAGGCAAGGCCTTGCGGCAGTCTCGCCCAGTGATCCGCTGATTAGCGTTACCATAGCCCAGGTGGACTCATCTGATGTGTTCACCATCTTCTTGGAGACCTTGGGAGTCACTGCTAAGATCTGAGAGTCTCTGTCTGCCATAAGAGTTTAAATATCTTGCAGGACACTGGTGGCACATGCCTTTAATCCCAATACTCAGGAGGCAGACAAACTCCTGTGAGTTCGAGGCCAGCCTGGTCTACAGAACGAGTTCCAGGACAGGTTCCAAAACTACACAAAGAAACCCTATCTCAAAAAACAAAACAGAACAAAAGAAAGTTTAAATATCTTAAATGCCATATTCAGCAAATCTCTGACAGTTTGAGGACTTGAGCCGCCAGACAACTTCTGTTTTCAGTTCTTTGTTTTAGGCTATACCTTGAAAACATACAAAAGGTTAGATAAATTTTTCCTGTACTTAACTACAGTAACCCTTAGCATGACTTATAAGTATAATTTTGAGCATATCAAGGATTAATCTTCTTTAATAGTTTATAATAAAAATAACACTTTCTAAATTGAAGCTTTTTTAGTATCAAGATAAGATTTTAACTGATTATAGTCTATAAACAGACCGGAAATTTTCCCGATCCTTATATAGTGTACCATTATATAAACACCAGTTTCTTGTATGACTCAGTTTACCAAAATAGCCAGAGCTCAACCGTGCTAACACAAACAAGAGGGTTAGACATATATCTTTAAACCAGTCTTTGTAACCTTGAAAAATTTTTAAGAGAGACATTTTTTAAGACAGTGGTTTTCAATTTTTGTAGTACATTGTCATGAATCTCAATGCAAACGTGTGACGTGCAGGTCACTGCTGTAAAAAGATCTTTTAACCCCCAGAGAAAGAAAAGATTGAAAATAGGGGTTGAAAAACTGATCCAAGTTGTCTGCTAGACCGTTTAAGGTCATTGTCTTATTGCATCATAATATAGAAATATCCCAGGTGTTGGAGCTTAGCAGGCGTGGTCCTATTTTAGTTAGCCAGTGACTACACTGAATATTTGGGATTCTAGAGTTGTCATGAGTCTTTTTCGGGATGAGTCTTTAAACATAAAAAACATGTTTTGGGGTTGACATATTTCAGTTGACAAAAACAGTTAATCATAAGTAGAACTAAACATGTTAAAAAAACAAGGTTAATAAGTTTGAATACTTGCTCAGAATTATAGACATTGATGGATTAGGTCTTTGTTTTAAAGTTACCTATGTAGCTTTCTGATTATGAAGCCTGTATTGCAGTTTTGAGTTAACCTTTTTGTTACAAATATTACAGATTGTAGCACGGCTAATAAAAACCCAGAGACAGATATTGGAGTTTAAGCCTAAGATCAGAAGAGCAAAACAGCCAAACCTCTAGAGTAAAATGTGTAGCCCAGGGTGGTCTCAAATTAGTGATCATCTACTAAAAACAATCTACAGATTCAATGCAATGCCCAGTCTACTAAAAACAATCTACAGATTC
>NW_004949099.1:36415393-36427706 GCF_000317375.1 Microtus ochrogaster
ATGCAATGCCCAGTCTACTAAAAACAATCTACAGATTCAATGCAATGCCCAGCAAAATCCCAGCAAAATTCTTCACAGATTTTGAAAGAACGGTATTCAACTTCATATGGAAAAGCAAATAAATATAAATAAATAACAGGATAACCAAAACAATCCTGTACAATACAATAAAAGAACTTCTGGAAGCATCACAGTCCCTGACTTCAAACTCTACTACAGAGCTACAGTACTGAAAACAGTCTGGTACTGGCATAAGAACAGACAGGAGGACCAAGGGAACGGAATAGAAGACCTAAATATTAATCCACACTCCTTTGAACACGTGATTTTTGACAAAGAAGAAAAAATATCAAATAGAAAAAAGAAAGCATATTTAACAAATGGTGCTGGCATAACTGGATATCAACATGTAGAAGAATGAAAATAGACCCGTATCTATCACCATGCACAAAACTCAAGTCCAAATGAATCAAAGACTTCAACATAAAGCCAGCCATACTGAACATTATAGAAGAGAAAGTGGAAAGTACACTTGAACGCATTGGCACAAGAGACCACTTCCTAAATATAACCCCAGCAGTACAGACACTGAGAGAAACAATTAATAAACAGGTCCTCCTGAAACTGAAAAGCTTCTATAAAGCAAAGGACATGGTCAACAAGACAAAATGACAACCTACAGAATGGGAAAAGATCTTCACTAACCCCACATCAGACAGAGGTCTAATCTCCAAAATATACAAAGAACTCAAGAAATTGGACACCAAAAGATCACATAATCTAATCAAAAATAATGGAGTACAGACCTAAACAGAGAACTCTCAACAGAGGAATCTAAAATGGCTGAAAGACATTTAAGGAAATGTTCAACATCCTTAGTCATCAGAGAAATGAAAATTAAAACAACTCTGAGATTCCATCTTACACCTACCTGTAAAAATGGCCAAAATCAAGAACACTGATGACAACTTATGCTGAAGAGGTTGTGGGGAAAAGGGAACACTTCTGCATTGCTGGTGGGAATGCAAGCAGGTACAATCCCTTTGGATGTCAGTGTGGCAATTTCTTAGAAAATTAGGAAACAACCTTCCTCAAGACCCAGTAATACCACTTTTGGATATATATCCAAAGGATGCTCAATCGAGCCACAAGGACATGTGCTCAACTATGTTCATAGAAGCTTTGTTTGTCATAGCCAGAACCTGGAAACAACCTAAATGCCCCTCGACTGAAGAATGAATGAGGAAAATGTGGTACATTTACACAATGGAGTACTACACAGCAGAAAAAAAAATAAGGACAGCTTGAATTTTGCAGGAAAATGGATGGAGCTAGAAAACATTATTTTGAGTGATGTAACCCAGACACAGAAAAACAATTATTACATGTACTCACTCATAGGTGGTTTTCAAACATAAAGCAAAGAAAACCAGGCTACAAACCACAGTCTCAGAGAACTTAGACAACAATGAGGACACTAAGAGAGACTTACATAGATCTAATCTACATGGGAAGTAGAAAGTAGAAAAATACAAGATCTCCTGAGTTGGGAGCATGGGGACCTTATGGGAGGGTTGAAGGAGGAGAGGAGAGGCAGGAGGGGAACAGAGAAAAATATAGAGCTCAATAAAAATCAATAAAAAAGAAAAGAAAAAGTTGAAAAAAATTAGTGATCCTCCTCCTACCTCCAAGGCTCAGTCTACAGCCTGATCTTTGGTGGAGAGCATTGCGGTCTGCAGTCACATTGAGAACAGGATTGCCCCTTTGTCTAAGCCTTAGTCGAAGTAAGAACTCTCTAGTGGCTTGGCTGCTTTGCTTTTCTGATCTTCAGCTTTTGTCTTAAGCGACGCATTGGGGTGACATCTGTTGGGGTCGAGCCTCAACGAAATTCACATGTTCCAGGGTAAGAGCTCAAGGATTAGAATTATTGAGCAAAAGGAACAGAAATATGAGAGAAATAAGAGACAGAAACACAGAACAGCATCAGGAGGGACACTCAGTAAATACTGAATCACAAGTTCATAGATATTTATTTTCCACGTGCTTCTGTATTTCACTCCAAAAGGAGAAGAGGGAGGCAACAGACTTCATTAACATGATATAGGGAAGTCCAAGGACCACCCACCCTGATTCCTCTTTGGGCTGGTGAGGGAGGGGGAATTGATGGGGGAGGGGGAGGGAAATGGGGGAGGGAAATGGGAGATGGTGGCGGGGATGAGGCAGAAATCTTTAATAAATAAATAAATAGGAAAAAAAACACGATATAGGGAACAAACCTGAATTCTCCAACCTTTGGTCCAGGTGGAGCAGATACGTCCTTTACACTCAAAAGACTAATGAACCACACCCTAGGCCAGGATCTCTTGTTTGTAGCTACCCCTGTTGTCAACAACTTTGAAAGAGCAAAAAAGGGGTTCAGACTCTCTGACCTTCAGTCAAGGTGGAACAGGCTCTCGTCTGTGGGCCGCCACACAGCTTGAACCCCAATAATCTGTCTCTGCGTTTTTATTAGTCGTGCCGCAACAGATTTTTTACCATGTCTAATACATTTTATAAACCAATAACTTTTTTGGCTGCTCTGCACTTGTTCTTTCTGTCTGCCAGTTTTTGACCCCAGACAGAGACTTTAAAAACCCGTCTGGGTCTGAAAGATGGTGAGCCATAATCCAATTTTCGAGCCAGCTTTTTAATAAACAGAACAGTCTAAAACGATGTTAATATTATCCATATTCAATTGACCTTTGAGTCCTTATTACATTAGTTTTAATGGCCAGAATGCCCAGAGATAAATTTTGAGCCAGGGTGATGGCACCAGAACACCTGAGCTGCAACCGTGACACAGCACACAGTAAACTCATAATTCAAGACCAGCCAGACATAGGCATGCAGTAGCTATATTTATGCACTGAAACATTAAAACAGACAGATAATATTTTTTTTCTCCAGCTATAATTTTAAGGAAGGCTGTCTTGTTACCTGTTGGCTCCAGTTCCCATGGGCGCAGGAGAAAGCTGCCCAACAAGCCCAAGTACTGCATTCTGTAACCATATATTGTCATTGAATCACTTCAGGTTGCAGCGTGGGCAGCAGCGATCCTTGGTTTAAAGGAGCTGCCCATGAGGCGCCCCCACAGCAGAGCCAGCTTGTCGGGCTTGTAAAAGAGCTGGTTTTTTCTTTTTGAATATGAAACACAGATTAACAATTAAGCAACTAAACAACACTACAGACAAACTGACAGACATGGACAGATTGCTGCTCTAAGGACAACCAATAGCGTGGGAGAGGAGATAGGAAGAAAACCAGACATCCTGCCAGTGGGACCCAGACATCCCACTGCCCTATTGGTCTGGCCCAGGAGGCAGATGAGGTACTGACCTGCTTCATTTCTAACTTAGGCCTGTTGCAGATTCCTCCAGACCATTGGAGGAAAAACTGAAACCAAGACAATGGCTTGTGGGCTTTTTGCTGATTGACTGGGCATGACCCCTTCTTGTCTATTCAGAGAAGCCAGAGGGATCCAAGATCCAATCCCACACAGAAGGGTCCATGGACATCTCCTGCGGTCCTCCAGCACATCTGCCCAGACCTTTGCAGGCAACTCAGAAATGGGCCCAGTCAAAGAACATTGCAAGACAGACAAAGGGAAACCAAACAAGACAAACGGGCACAGACAGACATTCATCAGTCGGTTGAACGATCCACAGGTTAGTGGTCCCATGGGTCTGGGGATCCCAGATGAGCCCCCAAAAGTTATGTCCATGTCATGAGCTCCCCAGAGACCATCAGGAGTCCAAGTTCATATGCAAAAGCAAAGAGCCATTATTGCAAGCTTGAGCTTGGACTCTCCATCCATTCCAACACAGCATTGGATCCGGAGAGCACTGAGTTCAGTTATGGCAGGGTTTTTAAGGAATAAAGGATGAGGGGGATAAGGGAATTCTGGGTTCAGATGGGGGTTGAACCCCTGATCCGTCAAGAGTTAGGCAACAGAAGTCTTATCAAGTGGGGATTGGTACTAGTATTGCTGCAAGGAAATTAGCAACCTACATACAAGTTCTGTAAGACATCATTTATGTTCTGGAGCATCTAGTAATGGTTTGTCTCCGTTCTGATTGGCCCCCTGCAGGATACAGTTTGTGGGTTTTCCTAGTTATTGTAAGGGTGAGGCCTCATCCCAGTATCATCATCCTGCGGCCTGTCATGGCTGCACTAATGTTAAATTAGGCATCTTCACCTCCCTAGTGCTGTGATTGAGATGTATACCTACATTCCCAGCTGTCTTCAGAGAGTAACTTCATCGAATTAGTGCTAAAGAGAGTTACTATTTCTGCTTTGTGTTGGGAGCAAGGATGGGGGCAGGGTGGGAAGTAGGAGATGGTCTGGAGCTCTGTTAGGGCACTGACTGAACTGAAGGATGGAGACAGTGACAAGAATGGATGGAGGTAAAGTTATTTTATTTTATTTTGGTTTATTAAGACAGGGTTTCTCTGTTGTAACCCTGTAGTGGCAGTTCACTTATATTTTAATAAGGAAAGACTGCCCGAAGATCTGAGAGTAAAACAGTCCTTACAGACCAGATTATGGTAACACACACCTTTAATCCCAGTAGCCACACAAGTTACCATAGAAATCGGGTGATGCACACCTTTAATCCCAGCCCCAGAAAGGAGTATAAAACATGAGAAGACAGCTCTCAGACGCAGTCTCATGCTGAGATTCCTGGAGGCAGGATCGCTATCTCAGACTGAGGTCGAGGTAAGAGTCAGTGGCTGCCTGTTTTGCTTTCAGATCTTCAGGTTGAACCCCAATTTCTGACCCTGAGGGTTTTTTTTTATTATTATTAATAATGCTTCATAACACTGGCTGTCCTGGAACTTGCTCTGTAGATCAGGCTGGCCTCAAACTCATAGAGATCTACCTGCCTCTGACTCCCAAGTGCTTGGATTAAAGGAGTGTGCCACCCCCCCACCCCCAGAATATGAAGCTCTTAAGAAGATCATCTGACTAGTATTTAGAAGGCAAAAAAGTGTTACTTGGCAATAAATTTTGTTTTGTTTTGTTTTTTGTTTTTCGAGACAGGGTTTCTCTGTGGTTTTGGAGCCTGTCCTGGAACTAGCTCTTGTAGACCAGGCTGGTCTCAAACTCACAGAGATACGCCTGCCTCTGCCTCCCAAGTGCTGGGATTAAAGGCGTGCGCCACCACCGCCCGGCTTGGCAATAAAATTTGAAGGCTACTTTTGCTAAAAGCATCAACGTTTGAACAGGAGGTAGTAACATACGACTATAATCCCAGCAGGTGGGAGGCAGAGGCAGCAGGATTTTGAATTCCAGGCTAGCCTTTGGCTATATAGCAAGACCTAGTCTCAAAATCATAGCACTTCACTGCACCATGGAGGCCCACAGGAGGCAGAAGTAGATGGATCTCTGTGGGTTCGAGGCCAGCCTGATCTTCAGAGTGAGTTCCAGGACAGGCAAGGTGGTTACATGGAGAAACCCTGTCTCAGAAAACAAACAAAAGAGCAAAGACCCAGGCCCTGCTTCTCCCTGGAAGCTTACGCATGTGTGATGGCAACGAGAACAGAACAAGGGGATTGGCAGCTCAGTCTTCTGTCTGCCCCTTTGTTGACTCAACCGTTGAGTCAGACATTACTATGCTCTTCCTAGAAACACGTTGATCACTGGAGAAACACTTTGTCCAAGAATAGAACGCAGTATTAACATGGCACGCTGCTCATGGGAGCAGGTGTTCCCCCCATCCTCTCTTTGTGGTTCTGGACCTCCAGCCCTGTCAGAAAGCCCAGATGTTTATGGGAGATGATGACTCTGGGCCACCCCTCCCCCCAAATTTTGGTCAGTGCTCCCTTCCACTCACATGACAGGGTCTAAGAAGTAGCCTTGACTGTCTTGTAAGTAAATGAAGTAAATGTGGCTCGGTCTCGTTTCTGTTAGAAGGCCGTGCCTTCAGGTTTCAGCATGAGACTAGAATTAAAACTTGCAGCTATTTGGTCGTGATGACACCCCAGTGAGATAGAGGTAGGTAGATCTTGGCAAGTTCAAGCCCAGCCTGACCTACGTAGCAAGTTCCAGTCCAGCCAAAGCCACGCATGGAGATTCTTTTTTTTTTTTTTTTTTTTTTTTTTGGTTTTTCGAGACAGGGTTTCTCTGTGGTTTTGGAGCCTGTCCTGAAACTGCACACATGGAGATTCTGTCTCAAAACAGTAACAACAAAATCAAGCTAAGTAAGGAGATGGGCAGGACATGAGATTCCATTTTCTTGCTTTCTCTTTAAGTTTTGTTTTTATTTCATGTACATGGGTGTTTTGCCTGTGCAGCACCTCCACGCAGTGCCCTCAGAGGCCAGAAGAGGATATTAAAGTCCCCAAACTGGAGTTACAAGTCGTTGGGAGCTGCCATATGGGTACTGGGAACCAAACCTGGTCCTTTGGAAAAGCAACCAGTGCTCTTAACCACTGAGCAATCTCTCCAGCCAAGTGTTCCATTATATATATATGAATGACAAGGTTTCTCTCTAGCTTTGGTGCCTGTCCTGGAACTAGCTCTTGTAGACCAGGCTGACCTCAACCTCACAGAGATCCGCCTGCCTCTGCCTCCCGAGTGCTGGGATTAAAGGCATGCGCCACCACCGCCAGGCTTAATTTTTATAACAATCTTATTTTACACACCAATCCCCATTTCCTCTCCCTCCCATCCATTTTCTTAGTGTGAGTTTTAGCAGACCAAGGTTCTAGAGCCCAGGTGATGACATCCTTCTTTGAAGGGTAACCTCCAGAAGAGGAGGAGGGACTGATTTCTTTTCTTGGTTGGCCCCACTGGAAGCTCAGCATAGAGCTTGCCTCTAGCTTTCCTCTCTCTCTGCTTCAGGGACCTTGCTCGTGGTAAAGGAGTACTATAGGATATTCAGCTCTAAAGCCAGGAGATTAGACTGGAGCATAGCTGGATGCAAAAGCCCAAAAGACAGACGAAGCCACAGGAGCAGACTAAGGAAGGAGAAAGCCCAAGAAGATGAGAGACTTGTGGTTGTAGCTCGGTGCTAGAATGCAGGTTTAGCATCCCTGCGTGAGGCGTGGAGCTGAGAGTCTCTGGCACCACAGAGACAGAAAAGGGGCTCTGACCAGACCATGGAATTTTCCAGCATTTAGAACTACATGAGCCAGGTGGTGGTGGTGCACACCTTTAATCTCAGCACTCAGGAGGCAGAGGCGGGCAGATCCATAAATTCAAGACCAGCCTGGTCTACAGAGGGATTTCTAGTACAAGCAAGGTGACAGAGAAAAACCCTGTCTTGAAAAACCAAACAGAAGTCATGATAAGAGAAATCAAACCCTAGGACGTTACATGACTTTCTGTTGTTGTCTTGGCGGTGTTTTTAATTTTGTGATTTTATATTTTATTTTATTTTCTGCCTATGAATGATTGCCTGAATGTGTGTCCATGTGTCACGTGCCCACAGAGGCCTGAAGAGGACGATGGACCTTGGGACTGGAAGGGAATTGAACTCAGATCCTGTGGAAGAGTAGCCAGTGATCTTAATTACTAAGTTATTTCTCCAACCCTATTTATTTATTTTTTGAAACAGGGTGTCATGTCAGTCAGTCTGGTCTCAAACTCCATATATTGCAGAGGATGACCTTGAACTCTTGATCCTCCAGCCTCTGCCTCCCAAGCGCCAGGATTACAGGTTTGTGCCAGGATCCTCAGTCTGATGAATGGAAGCAAAGTAGGTGACATTCTTGCCAGGCACTGTTGCAGGAAGAAAGGCTCTAAGGATGTATCTCTGGGGCCTACACTGTATCTTTTTCTCTATTTTCTGGCTACCATGCAGGGAGCCACTCTGTTCTACCAGTCCCTCAAGCAAAGATGGGCCAATACTTCTGAAACCGTGAGCAAAATAAATTTCCCTCCATCAAATTCTTTGTTTGTTTGTTTTTCCGAGACAGAGTTTCTCTGTGTAACAGGCCTGGCTGTCCCGGAATTTGCAACATAGACCAGGCTGGCTTCAAATTCATAGAGAGTCGCCTGCCTCTGCCTCTTGAGTGTTGGAATTAAAGGTGTGTGCCACCATACCCAGCATCCATTAAATTCTTGATGGGGGCACAAACTTTGAATCCCAGAGCTCAGACAGATCTCTGGGAGTTCAAGGCCAGCCTGATCCATATAAAGAGTTCTAAGACAGTTAGGGCAAAAGGAAAAAAAGAGGCAAAGAAAAAAATAAGCTAATGCTAGGTATTTTTGTCAAAAGACATAATACAGATATCAAGAGAAGAGGCTGTCTCAAGATGTTGGTTGCAGCCAGCCGTCTCTGACGCTCAAGAAAATAATACTGAAACGTTCCTTTTATTGAACAACAAAGAGGTCCTTGTTAACAGTTTTCTTTGGAATTATGGAAAGCAGTGAATTTGGTTTCAGGGACCAGTCAAAATACAAATATTCCTTGTTTGGCACTTAACCTTAGCCTGTTGGACGAGTCAGTGAAACCTAAGAGGCAGTCTGATAAACTAAAGATGCCGGTGAGTCTTTGACACTTTCTCCCAGGAATGGACACTGTGACTTTGGGGCAGTGGAAGCATCTTAGTCCCCTCCTCACAAGTGTTTCCTTTAATGCACAGGGTTGCTATCAGATGGACAAAGAAGCCAGCAGGGGATGCTACATGGAAGAGAGCAAGGGCTCTGCCAACCAGGAAAGCCCACGGGGCTGCTGCCAACTAGCTGTTTTTAAATTTTATTTATTTTACCTTTGAGACAAGGTTTCTCTGTGTAACAGCTCTGACTGTCCTGGAACTAGCGCTTGTAGACCAGGCTGACCTCGAACTCACAGAGAGCCTCCTGCCTCCCAAGAAGGCGTGTACCACCACGGCCCGGCTTAATCTTTGAATCTTATTGCCCATTCCTGCAGGTCAGTTAATGCCATATAAAGCAGAATCCACCTTATCCACACAAAGTAATAAATGGATGGTTTGCTATCACTTACCAGGGGCAACCATTAAGGGAATCAAAGAGAAGGATCTTCCAGGGGAGAGTTGCCAACATTCATGGTGTGCAGCTGGCAGACTTTGGGAGGGCAGCACTCCTGCCCCTTGTTCTCAGGGACACCAATAGTTAGCATTACAGAGACAAAACAAAATGAAACAAAACACACCACAATAACAAGAAGCTTCTGGAATCAGCAAGCAAATGCCAAGTTGCTTTAAAATAGTGCTCAGTTCCAACTTTTGTTTTGTTTTGTTTTTCTGTTTTTTTTGTTTTGTTTTGTTTCCTTCTTTTTTGAGACAGGGTTTCTGTGTGTAGCTTTGGAACCCATCCTGGCACTTGCTCTGTAGACCAGGCTGGCCTCAAACACACAGAGATCTACCCACCTCTACCTCCCAAGTGCTGGGATTAAAGGTGTGTGCCACCACCACCCAGCTTCTTTTTTGTTTTGTTATTGTGGTGCTGAATCAAAGTTCTGGCCCCTAACCTTTACTAACCTTCCAGCCCATTTTTCCTCTAGAAATATATCTAGTCTAAGTCACTGTCAAGTCTGTATCATAAAGAGAATGTCCACAGCATTCATTACAATGGAAGCAATGTTGAATGTGGTTGTTCACACCTACACTCCCACTATGAGACAGGTGAATCGGCCTCAGCTTTACTGTAAATCTCACAATTACTCTGGGCTGCATGGAATCCTGTCTAAAAGGAGCTGGGAACAGGAAGATGAGCTCAACGGTGCTTGGCCCATAAACCTAAATTTCTGAGTTCAGTTCCCCATGGTCCAGGAAGAAGTAGAAGTGGAGAACTAACTGCAAGTTTGCCTCTGACCTCCACAGGCAAACTGTGGCATGCCTACACACAATAATAACAAATAAATACAAACCTTTTTAAAAAAAATAAAATATAAGCAATATAAACAAAATGCTGTGTATTATTTCTTCCATATTACAATAGGGCTAGCGTGTCTCGAATTCTCCTGTTTATAAAATGCGTAAAATAATTTTAATTATCCATAGTTTTTATTTAGAAACTTATTCAAAGATTAAAAACTCCACTCCAAAATAAACTCTACCACGGTCTTTCCTCTTTTTTTCCTACTTGTTATCTGTGTCTCCCTCCTCTTCTGACCATCTGGAAACTGTTCGCAGCTAGCGGAGTCCAGAATATAATTAATGCTCCACAAACCCTGCCTGTTACTAGGTCTGAGAGTGCTTCTCAGTGATAAAGGGGTCGCCCAAACTCAACCCTCGGCACCGTAAAAACAGCAACTACAAAAAGTATCAGCACTAGCCCTTATCAGCCTGCTATGGAGGGCTTGAGAGACAGCTTGGCGGTTAAGAACACTCGTTGCTCTTGCAGAGAACCTCAGTTCGATTCCCAGCACCAACCACATCAGGTGTCTCCTGCACGGCTCTGGCTTCAGAAGATCCATCGTCTCTGAACCTCCAGGTCATCTTATCCCAACATAGAAACCTATACTAATGACTAATCTAAAACATGAATCTTCGAAAACAATCTCATTTATTTACAGCACACTTTGGTGACGTTTTATAGCATTTTGTGTTTGTTGGCATTTGCTTTTGCTTTCTGCGTTTATTTAGAGGGTCTCACTAAATATGGCCCAGCGTGGTCTCCAGCCCTGGCTCCAGTTTCCCAAGTGCTGAGATTATAGGCATGAACCACCACACTCGATTTGTTTGCTTTTATTTTTAATTTTTTTTCCTCATTTAGTTTATTTATTTGGGGGGGGTGGCATACCGTGTCAGAGGACAGCATGTGGGGTGTTGTTCTCTCCTCCGATCATGTGGGTCCCAGACATCCAACTCAAGTCATCAGCCTTGGTGGCAGGTGCCCTTTCCCACAGAGCCGTCTTGCTGACCCTTAATTTGTTGTTGTTATTGTTAAGATTCAATTTTATTTGTGTGTATGTGTGTATACCTGTGTGTTTGTGTGTGCACACACGAATGAGGTACCTGTCAAGGTCAGCGGAGGGTGTAGGAGCCCCTGGAGTTGGAGATCTATGCAGTTGTGTGACCCCCATGTAAGCGATGGTAACTGAACTCAGGTCCAGTTCATCAGGTGCAACAGCAGAAAAATGTCCTTAGCTGCTCGGCCGTCAGCCTCTTAGCTGTTTCTTAAGTCTCTTATGGGGGTGGCATCTGTGGGAGTAGATGTCCCTGGGAGGATGGAAAGCAGAAGACAACTAAAATCACCCTCTCTTTCCACCTTTAGCAGGGCCGGGGGCACAACAAGCGCTCTTACCCGCTGAGCCTTCTCTCCCGCTTCTCTCACTATGTTCCTTAAGCTGGCCTCTAACTCCTAGGCTCGAGCAATCCTCCTGTCTCAGCGTCCTTGGTACTTGGGACTATAAGTGCATCCCAGTTTATCCAGGATATAGTATGTCGTACTAACATATGGTAATTTGCCAGTTACTATATACTATATAGAGCTACAAAAATATAAGTATTGTGTCTATGTATAGATGAACTAAATATGCACTGAGATTGCATAATAATTTCATAATATACTAATTGTTTATTTCCCCACCAAAGCTAGCATCTTTTCTGGGTGATTTTGTTTGTTTTTTTTTTTTTCAAACAGGTTCTCACTATGTAGCCCTGGCTGTCCTGGAACTCCGTGTAGATCAGACTGGCCTTGAACACGTAGAGATCCTCCTGCTTCTGCCTCTTGAGTGTTAGGATCAAAGACATGCACCACAACCGACTCAAACCTAGCTTCTTAATGCAACAACATTTATCTTGTTCACATTTATCTTGGGTACAGTCTAGAGTCTACACATATACCTCTGGCTCAGGATAGCTCAAACTATAAAAGCATTGTCTGAGTCACAGACATTTCAAAGTCCAGGTGATAGCAGATCCACTTTCAAGTTGGATTATGTGACTGTTGGAGGTTCCTAACTGTTGGCTAGAACCTTAGGGCACCGTACAGAACAGCTCAGCACAGCAGTGAGCTTGGTTAGAACAACGAAGGCGGGACTACCAAGCTGAGCGTGGTGCCACACACTCCTAACCCCAGGATGCAGTAATCTAAGGCGAGAGAACTGCAACTTTAAGCCCAGCCTGGCTTTCACAGCAAGAGCTTACCTCAAACCACCAGAAGAGAGGGTAAAAATGGCTCAGTGGATAAAGGCACTGTCTCCAAGCTGGAGGAAAGCAAACCCCACCACTGAAAGTTGTCCTCTGACTGCTACACATGCATGGTGACGTGTGTGCGTGTGCGTGTGCGTGTGCGTGTGCGTGTGCGTGTGCGTGTGCGTGTGCGTGTGCGTGTGCGTGTGCGTGTGCGTGTGCGTGTGCGT